>NW_004444149.1:2038626-2062343 GCF_000243295.1 Trichechus manatus latirostris | reverse complement strand
TGTTTACTTCAGTAAAATCTACCTCCCAAAAAAGCTACCCCAGCCAACCCCAGGTCCCCAAAGCAGCACACAGCTCCCTCCCTGTGCGTGCGCACACATACACGCACGCCCGCGCGCACACATACACGCACGCCCGCACACACACACACACACACACACACCCACCCACACACACACCCACACCCACACACACACACACACACAGTCTCTCAGGATGAACATCACATTCAATATCATGGTTCTAATTATCTGCTCTTCAATTAGATAACGAAGCTCAGCTCTTTGTTGATAACAAGGTTTATTTCAACATTCAGGTTAACTGGTTTTTAATCTACTTTAAGCAGACTTGCTGTCAAACAGCTTCTGAAATATATTTCACTCTAAGTGGGGTAGAGGTGATGTAGGAACAATCTCATCTCACTAAAATACATGAACTGTCCTACAGTCACAGATACTGCCTTTAACCTGGTCCCAGTGTTTGAAGGGCGCATGAGGGCAGAGAGGAGGCTGCCAGCCAGAGACTGCTAGTGCACTCCCCTTCGTGTTTGGCCTAAGGGCTCAGGCACACCTACATACTCACTGTGCACTCACGCTGCACTCGTTGGGTGGCTGTCTTCAATGGTTCTCTGGCTAGCGTCTGAGCACCTAGAGATTCTCACTTAATTGGTCTGGGGTGTGGCCTGAATGTGGGCATTTCAAGCATTCTTATGTACGTAGTTGAAGTCCCTGGGTGGTAAAAAAGAACCCAAAGCTGCCTGGCAATCTGCTTTGAAACTGTTCTACTCTGCACACATGGGGTCTTGGGACTGGTTTTTTTATATAGGTAGTTAACAGCGCTAAGCTTGGATTAAATAGTTATGGACTGTAGCTGTTTAGGAAAACATTTCAAGTATTAACTTGCCCTGGTGGTGCAGTTGTTAACAGCTTGGCTGTTAGCCAAAAGGCTGGCCGTTCAAATCCACCAGCAGCTCCTTGGTAACTCTATGGGGCAGTTCTACTCTGTCCTGTAGGGTCGCTGTGAGTCTGAATCGACTCCACAGCAATGGGCCTCTACCTTTAAAGATAATAACAGCACTAAGATGATTCTCCCCCTCTCTCCCTGTCTTCCATCTATTCCTAGAGTAGTAGTTCTCCCAAGTGTGGTCCCGGGACCAGGACCATCAACATCACCTGCAAACGTGTTAGTAATGCAAGCTCTTGGGTTCCACCCTAGACCTACTGAATCAAAAACAGGGTTGGGCCCAACAATGTTTTAACAAGCCCTTCAGCTGATTCTGATGCCTGCTCAAGCTTGAGAACCCACTTGCAGAGGATTGGACCGGAGCTGATGTTCTTTAAATTGAACACAAACACACAGCTTGAGAAAGATGGTCTAGAAGCCTGGAAACCTGCCTTTACCATTCACTTTAGTGTTTTGTGGTTGCTGGCTGACATACCTTCACCTTTCTGAGCCTGTTTTCCATCTGTAAAATGGGTATGATTCTAAAGAGACTTTTTAGGAGAGTAAAATGAGGCCAGGTGTGTGTGGGCAACCCTGCAAACACGAAATGAATTTTACACCCTCACTACTCAAAAAGGAGTCCCTGGGTGGTCCAAACGGTTAAGCGCTCATTACTAGCCAAAAGATTGACAGTTCGAACCCACCCAGAGGCACCTCGGAAGACAGGCCTGGTTATCTTCGTCTGAGAGGTCACACCCTTGAAAACCCTATGAAGCAGTTCTACTCTGCAAACATTGGGGTAGCCATGAGTTGGAATCAACCTGACCGCAACCAACAACTGCTCAAAATGTCCACAGACCAGGAGCATCCACATGACTCCGGACCTTGTTAAATGCATATCCAGGACCCACTGAAGCCTACTGAAATCAGAATCTTCATGGTAAAAAGATCCCCAGTATGAACATTAAAGTTTAAGAAGCACTTTTAGACCTATGGCAACTGAAATGGGAGTAAACTAGGATGATGTAAAAATCCAGAGTAGACATAAAAAGCACTCCCTACTCGCTGCCCTCACGTGTACCTACAAGACCAATGACGGGGAGAGGTGACGTTTATACGAAGCAAATCTGGAGCGAGGTTTTGGACCTTGTCAAAGAGGTTTAAGTAGTTTTATCATTAATACTAGCGACACATGAAAGTTCCACTAAGCTCACCTACGCCCAGATCTTCCTATCCCACAGGCAATGCTGGTAATCATTCCTGGTGTCCATATAACTTCCTTCTACTACAATATAAGATCCTTTCTAACACCAGTACCAGCCCTTGACCCCTTAGTCTACAATCACTCATGGTTAATGAAAACAGCATATGCATACAAGAAATCTGAATACCGAACGGAGGTTAAGAGACAAGCCTCCCTTTACCTCTCGCAATAGAAACACCCCAAACTCCTTAGGGCACTTCCAACCACAGTTCCTTTCGCGCCCCAGACCTCCCAGGTCCCGCCCCGAGAGAAGAGGCTCCGCCCCCGCATTTCCGGATGAGTGGTGACCACGTGGTTGTCGCTAATAACAACTCAGGACTGTTCCCGCCCACTGGCTGAAGCCCGCGAGCGACAATTGACTTCACTAATGGGAACTTTGAAGACGGTCTGAGCGACAGTCAAAATGACCAATTAATATGAGGCAAATGTGAGTCTAAGGCGGGACTCCGAGTACGGAAGCTGCCCCGGGACATGAGGAGAGGAAAGGGAAAAACCCGGTGAAAAGGCTGAAGAGGCAGGTGAGAGCTTGGAAGAGCCTACAGGCGGGAGCATGGTGGGACGAGAGGGGATTCCGGGCTAGAAGGGGTGCGGAAGGCTGGAGGAGAAGGCGACGGGGTCTGGTTGGGCTTGGAGGGAGGGAACACATTTAAATGTCTCTCCTGGATTGGGTAGACACTTAAAGGGGCAGGTGCCCCAAAGAGACGAGACATTTAAAGGAGCAGATACCTAAGATAGGGGAGACACTTGAAGAGACCGGCTTACAATACAGAAGACATTTAAAGGAGTAGGTGCTCGGGAAAACAGGACGTTTTAAGGAGACTAGATCCAGACTTCTCGGACATATTTAAAGGAGCATGGGCTAGGGTTTGAGAACTCGTTTATTAAACTGGCAGGGATAAAGGAGTCGCTTGTCAAGGGACCTGGTGGTGCAGTGGTTAAGCGCTCGGCTGCTAACCAAAAGGTTGGCGGTTCGAACCCACCAGCCACTCCGCAGGGAGAAAGATGTGGCAGTCTGCTTTCGTAAAGATTACAGCCTTGGAAACCCAATGGGGCAGTTCTAGTCTGCCGTCTAGGGTCGCTATGAGTCGGGGTGGACTCGCGGGCAAAGGGTTTGGTTTTTTTGGGTTTTGTCGAGGGCCTGGTTAGAGAAAACTCAAAGGAAGGTGCATTGCGGCTCTCCCCCATTGTCCTTTCTGGCTCCTCCAGGTTCCCTCGGACCAGGACACCCTGTTCCCAGGCAATGGCCCCTAGTGCCCTGTAGACCTGGCGGGACCCCCGTGCTTACGACCCCTATTTCGGGGTCTGGGTGGCTACTGGAGGGCCTTGCAGAGGGGCGGAGAAGGTAGGACCATGGCATCTAGGGCCTCTGAATCTCCCCCCGGGCGCAGCGTGACGGCAGGCATCATCATTGTTGGAGATGAAATCCTCAAGGTGTGTCTGGGCTGGAGGAGGGGGGAGGGCTGGCGTTCTCACGTCATTAGGAGCCTGCCCGACAGCTGCGGAGGGAGGGTGAACCAGGGTGGGAGCCCCCCGGGTGCAGTCGGGTTCTGGGATGAGTCCCACATATTGGAGGAAATGTGACCTTTATTCTCTCAGTTACTTTGTGAAACACTTGTAGCAAGTCCCTACAATTTGCCAAGCTGTGTCGTTAGGGAGTTACCCCTAACTCCATAAATGACAGGGAGTCCAGAGTCTAGAAAGATACAGGTGCATGCATTATTTATTTAAGACTGATATCCAGCCCATTTGGGAAATGATTTAAGGCACCAGCAGTGTGGATAAGTGAGATAGAAGGCAAGTACTAGAAGGGAGGAATCCCTTGTGAACGATCAGGGGAGTCTTCCTAGAGTACATAGCATTAGAGTTAGGCTTTGAAGGATGGTAGGTTCTTGACAAGGAAAAATCAAAATTAAAGATTTAGGACTTCCAGGGAGCAAAGGCATAGAGGTGTGAAAGCAAGAGTCTTTAGTGAACAAAAGTCACGTAGTCCAATTTTACTAGGTAACAGATTCGTAATACTAATATTGACCCCCATTTATTGAGTGCTTAATAGGGCCTGGCAATGTGCTTATTACATCACATGTATAATTTTACTAATCCTCACAACCAAGCTATGAGATTACAGTTTTATTATAAATCTTAATTGTAAAATTGAGGCCCAGAGAGGTTGAGAACCTTGCCCATGGTCACACAGCTAGGAAGTGGTGGAGATGGGATTCCAGCTTGATTCTCTCTTACTCCAGAACACCAAACCATAACTACTAAACCCTCTGTAGAAAAGCAGAAGGAGATGGGACTGGAAAAGAAGATTGGGTACACACCATAGAGGCAGCCTCAAATACTCGGCAAAGGAATTTGAACTTTATTCTGTATACAGTTGGAAACAACAGACAGCTTTTGAGCCCAAGAGTGATGCAATCCCAGTCATGCATTAGGAAGGTTACCCAGGAGGCAGTGGGCAGAGCATTGTGGCTGGAGGCCGGGAACCTAACCAAGAGGCTCTCGCCATTTTCCAGGTGAAAGGTGCCAGGGACCTACTCGGTGGCAGTGGGGACAGAGAGAAGAGAGCAGACAGGGAGAATTTCCGAAGTAGAATTAGCAGGATGAGCACCATGCCTCATCCTGCAAGGGCAGTGAGCAGTACCTGGGGGTGCTGTGGACAGTACCTAGGGATGCCATTAACTGATATGACACAGCCAGGGGTATGGTGAGGCTGGGAGCCAAGGGGCTGAACCTGGGGAGGAAGATCCAGCTTGGTGAGGAAGCGGAGACTAGCTGTCCACATTGTTCGTCAAGTCAATGTCGACTCATGGCAGCGCGCTTGTGTGAAGAGTAGAACTGCTCCACAGTGTTTCCAAGGCTGTGACCTTTTGGAAGCAGATCACCAGGCCTGTCTTCCAAGACACCTCTAGATGGGTTCAAAGCACCAACCCTTCAGCTAGTAGTCCTGCGCTTAACCATTTACACCACCCAGGGACTATAGAATTGAACGTTTAACCCATAAGCATAGATGAGGTCGGAGCCCTGGTGGCACAGTGGTTAAGAACTCGGCTGCTAACCAAAAGGTCAGCAGTTCAAATCCACCAGCCGCTCCTTGGAAACCCAATGGAGCAGTTCTACTCTGTGCTATAGGGTCACTATGAGTCAGAATGGACTGATGGTAATGGGTTTGGTTTATACATGAGCTCAGAGACAAAAGTGCAGAGAGAGAGACCCAAGGTGGCTCACTAAATCCATTCCAAATGGATTTGTCTACTTTTGTATCCAGCCCAGGCTTCTTGGCAGCTTGAGGTGTTGTCCCCCAAAGAGCGGGGCACCCCATCATCAGGCAGCTGTCATGCCCTCCCCCTCTGCCCTCATCCCCACAGCACTGACATTCTCCTCCTCTGCCTGCCTCCCTTCGCTCCAGGGACACACTCAGGACACCAACACCTACTTTCTGTGCCGGACACTGCGCTCCCTGGGGGTCCAGGTGTGCCGAGTCTCTGTTGTACCTGATGAGGTAGCCACCATCGCGGCCGAGGTCACCTCTTTCTCCAGCCAGTTCACCCACGTCCTCACGGCAGGGGGTATCGGCCCCACTCATGATGACGTGACCTTTGAGGCAGTGGCACAGGCCTTTGGGGATGAACTCAAGCCACACCCTGAACTGGAAGCTACCATCAAAGCCCTGGGAGGGGAGGGCCGGGAGAAGATGTCTCTGGTGCCCACATCTGCCCGCCTGCACTACGGCACAGATCCTCACACTGGCCGTCCCTTCAAGTTCCCGCTGGTCTCCGTCCAAAACGTCTACCTCTTCCCAGGCATTCCAGAGCTGCTGCGCCGAGCGCTGGAGGGGCTGAAGGGGCTCTTCCAAAACACCGCTGTTCAGTTCCACTTGCGGGAACTATACGTGGCTGCCGATGAGGCCTCCATCGCCCCCGTCCTGGCCGAGGCCCAGGCCCGCTTTGGATGCAGGCTTGGCCTCGGCTCCTACCCTGACTGGAGCAGCAACTATTACCAGGTGAAAGTGACCCTGGACTCGGAGGAAGAAGAGTCCCTGGAGGAAGGTCTGGCCTACCTGACTGCCCGTCTGCCCCAGGGCTCACTGGTCCCCTATGTGCCCAACGCCGTGGAGCAGGCCAGCGAGGCCGTGTACAGACTCACTGAATCAGGTAGTGGTCTCGTGCAGTGGCAGCAGGAACCAGCCATGGGTGGCACCCTCGGTCTCAGGAATGCAAGGGCTGTTGGGGGCTTCCCATAAATCTGGGGAGGGTGAAAGAGAACCACTGTGGATTCATTCATTCTTCCAAGAAATACTGAGTACCTACTTTTGCCAGCACTGTGCTGGGGGTTGGGATATAGCTTGACAGGACAGGTGTCTGCCCTGCCCTTAAGGGCCATTACCAAAAAAAAAAAAAAAACCAACCAAACCTGTTGCCATCGAGTCGATTCTGACTCATAGTGACCCTATAAAGCAGAGTAGAACTGCCCCGTAGAGTTTCCAAGGAGCGCCTGGTGGATTTGAACTGCTGACCTTTTGGTCAGCAGCTGTGTCACTTAACCACTACACCACCAGGGTTTCCTAAGGGCCTGTAGTTTAATAAAAAAGGTAGACACTAAACAGATCCTCATGCGAGTGATCAAGGGCCCTCCACGGTAGGGAGTTCAGCCTTGATCTGGTGTCGGAGAAGGCTCCTCTGGGCAAGTGACATTTCAGCTGAGGGATGAGGAGGGTTTGGCCTAACCAGGAGGTGAGCAAGAGCAGCAGTGTGAGAGGGGGCCTGAAAGGAAGCAGCACAGGGCTTAGGGGAATGGAAGGGAACCAGGACTCTCAGAGAGAAGGCATCGAGGGCAAGAGTGGGGGTGCGGTGTGGCTGAAGGCAGACAGGTGGACTCTGCGGGGCCTCGTGGGTGACATGAAGGACTTCAGACTTTATGCTAGGAACCTGGGAAGGTATTGGAGGGTTTTAAGCAAGGGCAGCATAGCCCCTGCTCCCCTTTGACGGCCATGTATGTCTTTCTGACGCCCTCTTCTCTGCCTGCCTGGCAGGGTCTCCTCTGGGGCAAAAGGTGGCAGGCGCCCTGCAGATCATTGAGACGGCCCTGGCTCGGTACAGCCTCACCCAACTCTGTGTGGGCTTCAACGGGGGCAAGGACTGCACCGCCCTCCTGCACCTCTTCCACGCAGCCGTGCAGAGGTGAGCCTGCACCCGGGACCCAAGGCCCCTTCCCCTGTTTCCCATCCATGGAAGCAGAGAGTGGCGGGGGGGGGGGAGCCATGGTGACCTCTTAGTTCCATTCCTCCACGATATTTATGGAGCTTCTGACACTTGTCTGGCCCGGGTGTGGGTGTGGAGGCCCCCATCCCTGCCCACTGGGAGATCACAGTCCCGTTGGGGAGGTGTGCTCCCTATTGGAGAGAGGAGAGGTCAGAGCGGGCTCCCCAGGGAAGTGGATTCGGATGGATGAGAAGGACGAGGACGGGGGAGAAGGGGAGGGTGTCCATCCCAGGGCTCCAAGAGAACAGTGTGAGCTTTGAGAGCCTGCTTCCTGCCCATGCAGGCAAGCCTGTGGATCCTTCCCCTCCCCAGGAAATGCCCTGCCGCCCAGGAGCCCCTCCAGATCCTGTATGTCCGCAGCATCTCCCCTTTCCCTGAGCTGGAGCAGTTTCTGCAGGACACCATCAAGAGGTATTGGAGGCCTGGGGGTTTGGGCTCCAAGAGGGGTTTGGCAGGGCCCCCTCCAGACGCCCACCTCTCCTTCCTCAGGTATAACCTGCAGGTGCTGGAGGCACAGGGTGACATGAAGCAGGCCCTGGGTGAGCTGCATGCCCGGCACCCCCAGCTGGAGGCCGTCCTGATGGGCACCCGCCGCACTGACCCCTACTCCTGCAGCCTCCGCCCCTTCAGCCCCACCGACCCAGGCTGGCCTTCGTTCGTGCGCGTCAACCCGCTGCTGGTAACGAGGGAGCAGATGCGCTGCCTTCAGCCTCGGGTTCCCCATCGTCACTGCCACCACTGCACTCTGCCTCCGTGAAGGGGGGACGGTCTGGAGCCTGGGGCTCCGGGGACAAAGGACGGGGTTCCGTTGTCCAAGGGAGGCAGTGCTATTTGTTCATTCAGTCTTTCAATCAATATTTATTGATCCCTGGTGACATAACGGTTAAGCACTCGGCTGCTAACTGAAAGGTTGTTGGTTCAAATCCATCCAACTGCTCCACAGGAGAAAGACCTGGCCGTCTGCTTCTGTAAAATTACAGCCTAGGAAACCCTATGGGGCAGTTCTGCTCTGTCACATGGGGTCACTCTGAGTCACAGTCAGCTCGATGGTACCTGCCAACAACAACTGAATGGCAGGCATTGTGCACTCTACTGTGGACGAAACAGTGACCTAGACCTGTGTTGTCCCATACGATGGTAGCCGCTAGCTATGTTTTTTACACTTAAATAGCTGTGAATACTTAAAATTTCCTTAATAAAACAATACAAACGACTAAAACCCGCTGAACTGTACACTTTAAAAGGGGTGAGTCTTACGGTGTGTGAATTATCTCAATTTTAAAAATTAAATAGAATGAAAAATTCAGTACTTCGGTTGCACTAGCCACATTTCAAGGGCTCAGTGGTCACAGGTGACTCGTGGCGACCACACAGAACATTTCCAGCATTGCAGAAAGTTCTATGAGATAGCTCTGGCTCGGACAGACCACAGCCCCTCCCTGTCCTCCTGGAGCTTACTCTCCAGTGTGGAGGGTGGATTGGAAGTAGAGAGGGGAGGGAATGAAGGCTTTCTCTCTCTCATTGCCTAGCCTACACAGAGCAAGATATACCAGAGAGTCAGACAGCAGTTATACCCTCCCTCATAGGCCAAAGAGCAGAGGAAACCTGGGTGGGCCCCTTCCCAGGGCAGCAGCGGGTAGGGGTGGGAGAGGGGTATCGGGGATTTGTGACGATTCTGTGATCCTCTGACCTCCCAGGATTGGACCTACAGAGACATCTGGGACTTTCTGCGTTCTCTGTTTGTCCCATACTGTATCCTGTACGACCGAGGGTAAGGGAAGAGAAGGGGTGTTGGGGGACGTGAGGGTGCTGGGATGGGGAGAGCCAACCCACCACACACTTGCCCTCCATTCTCCTCCCTCCAGTTACACTTCACTAGGGAGCCGGGAGAACACGGTGCGGAACCCAGCCCTGAAGTACCTGAGCCCAGGAGGCCACCCCGCCTACCGCCCAGCCTACCAGCTGGAAAATGAGGATGAGGAGCGCAACTCCCGAACGTGACTTCCCAACCCTGCCCACTTCAGGAGGGAGGGAGGGTGGCTGGTCTGGGGCGAAACCTGCCAATAAACTGTGCCTCTCACTGTGCCCGTTACTCCAGCTGTGTCTTCCTGCTGTGGGGGCTGGGCAGAGCAGGAGTGGGCCAGACCCTACTCACTCTGCGGGGCCCAGGGTGAGGCCGACTAGGCTGGAAACGAGCTCTCACGGATGGATCTTGATGCCAGCCTCAGTAGCAGCCCGCCAGGGGGCAAGAGCAGAGAGTAATGCCAACTACTGGGAGAAGGGGCCAACAGGCGGGGCCCCCGAGTTATCGAGGCCTGGACTGGAAAAAAGGAAGCTGAGCTGGCCTGGTTGTGGGGGATAAAAGACTGAGTGGGCAGGCCCTCCCTACTGCTAACCCCACCCGGTCCCTGATAGGGGCTGACTCAGCCTATTCCCAGACCCAGAATCTTCCTTTGCTAGCCCCTGGGCCCTTTGTTTGTGTAGTCATGAGGCCTGAGGGGGGTGGGACGATGCTGATAAAAGGCCTGGAGGCAGCTCCCACCCTTCCTCAGCACTGCTGCCCACATGCAGCCCCGGACACAGCCCGTAGCCCAGGCCCTGCCCTTCTCCCTTGGAGGGGTCCTGCGAGATGCTGGGCTCCGAGTGCCTGTCATGAAGACAGGCACAGGGTGGGAGGGCCTGCAGCGGACCCTGAAGGAGGTCGCCTACATCCTCCTCTGCTGCTGGTGTATCAAGGAGCTGCTGGATTAAGGCATGAGAGAGCTGCCTCCTCTCCCCAGCTGGCATCACTCAAGGTGGGCAGAGCTGGGCAAACACAGGAGGTATGGCTACAGCTTCTGTGGCAGAGCCTGCCTCCCAGCTTCCCATTCTTTTCTTTAGCCCCCAGCCCAACTCCCGTCAAGACTCCTGGGGCCAGCCGTGCTTGAACCAAGGATGGGCCACAAACCACGAGTGAAGTGTGGATCCATCTGTCAGACCTGCCTCATCTCTGGGCCTCCTCCGTTCCCGTGGGCAGGAGCTTGGCCTGCTGACAAGGCCCCCAGTAAGAGCTCCTCCCAGCCTGGCACAGCGAGCCCGCCAGCCCAGATGCTTCATCTTAGCGCACCCGCTTAGGACCAGGAATGGGCTGCTCCCTAAGCTCCAGGTCTCTGTTTGAGAATCACTCATCTGTAGATATAATAAATAGGCTTTGAGGTCAAAAGTTTCAAATGTCTGAAAGGCGATCAGAAAAAATCAGCACTAGAAGGGTCTTGCAGCCAGGGTGCAGACCAGGGAGAAGGAGCTTGTCCTGGATAAAAAAGAGTGACAGCCACGTCTCACTGATGCCCGGGTGGGGAGGGAGGGCAGAAAGGCCAGGTTCCTCCCAGACTCTGGGTAGGGAGGGTCCAGCTGGGGTGGGGTCTTCTCTGAGGCCCTGGGTCTTAGCATAGGAACCTGCAGGACCCAGCCCCTTCCCAGAAAAGGACCCTTGCCCTGGTTTGGGCAGCTCCCTGCCTTTCGGGAAAGCACTAAACTGCTGCGAGTCCCAGCTCAGGGAAGAAGTAAGGCCCTGCTCCTCCAGGTCACACAAAGCTGCAGAGAAGGGCACCTGTGTGGCCACACTGGACCCTCAGGCTTCAGCGTGGCTCCATCAGAACACAAACAGCCTCAGCGAGCAGAGTTGACTCCTCACAGCCTCTTGGTGGACACTGACACCTGCTTTCCCTGAATTGTTCCCAGGGGTGGTGGACATCAGCCTTCCTTCCACATCGCCTGGCTGGTGTTCATGGATGTGCCTGCCCACAGCCCCCCACAACCTCAGGGCCAGTCACAGGGCTCATTCACAGTCTCCCTGGGATCCCCATCCAGCATCCCTGGCCCCCTCCCTCACCTGGGGCACTGCCCTGGAGAGGGTGCATGGGGCCCTCAGTCTCCCTCCCTGGGACCAGCTCTTCCTCAGCCTTCTTAGTTAACTCCTTCTTCTCTGGACTGTTTTTGTAAAAGTAATATATACCTAAAGAATTCTGATAGTAAGAAGTAAGTCTCTCTCTCGCACCCACCCCACCCCCAACTCCCCAGCTCTCCCTGGAGGTAACCATGGTTACCAATTTTGTAGAGCTCGCACATATATGGCATCTTCATTCAGTCACTCAACAAATACTATTCAGCATCTACTGTATGCTAGGCTGGGTGCTTTGGAAACAACAGTGAACAAAAAAGATCCTTGCACTCCTGGAGCTTACAGATCTGGAGACAGAAGATATACACTATAAGCACAAAAAAGAAGTATATAGATGTTAGAAGCTCATAGGTGCTATGGAGAAAAGAAAGCTGGGTGGGGTGGAGGCAGGTCATGGAGGACTTGGGCTCTTGCCTCAGGGAAATGAGGAACCACTACAGCGTTTTGAGCCTGATTTGTGATTTAAAAGACTCACACTGGCTGCTGTGTTGAGAACAGACTGTAGGGAAGCAAAGATAGACTGTACGAGACCTACCAGGAGGCAACGGGCACAATCCAGGCCAGAGATGTTAGTGGCTCAGACCAGGGTACAGCAGAAGCAGTGTTGAGAAGTGGCTCTGGATACACTCATTCTTCATAGCTGGGAGCATTCTCCACGTGCTGTTCCACACCTTGCTTTTTTTGCCCCTAATATACCTTGTGCTGGGGTCTACATCAGAGTCTCCCCATTCTTTTTTGACGATGAGCGCAAAGCCATTCCTCTTCAATGTGTCATTCCCAGCATAAGACCATATGATTGTCTGATTCAAAATGGCCAAGACCAGCCCATTTCAGCTCACTAATGCCTAGGATATCGATGTTTATGTGTTCCATTTCATTTTTGTTGACTTCCAATTTTCCTAGATTCATACTTCACACGTTCCACATTCCGATTATTAATGGATGCTTGCAGCTGTTTCTTCTTGAGTTGTGCCACATCAGCAAATGAAGATCCCAAAAGCTTGACTCCATCCATGTCATTAAGATTGACTCTACTTTGAGGAGGCAGCTCTTCCCCAGTCATGTTTTGAGTGCCTTTCAACCTGAGGAGCTCATCTTCTGGCACTATATCAGCCAATGTTCTGCTGCGAATCATAAGGTTTTCACTGGCTAATTTTTTCGGAAGTAGACTGCCAGGTCCTTCTTCCTAGTCTGTCTTAGTCTAGAAGCTCAGCTGAAACCTCTCCACCTTGGGTGACCCTGTTGGTATTTGAATACTGGTGGCATAGCTTCCAGCATCACAACAACACACAAGCTCCAACAGTATGACAAACTGACACATGCGTGGGGGTCTGACCCAAGCGCCTGACCCAAGCCATGGTGTTTTCAAGCACCTCATATGCACGCAAAAGCTGGACAATGGATAAGGAAGACCGGAGAAGAATTGATGCCTTTGAATTACGGTGTTGGCGAATAAAATTGAATGCACCATGGACTGTCAAAAGAGCAAATAAATCTGTCTTGGAAGAAGTACAGCCAGAATGCTCCTTAGAAGCAAGGATGGTGAGACTTCATCTCACATACTTTGGACATGTTATCAGGAGGGATCAGTCCCTGGAGAAGGACATCATGCTTGGTAAAGCAGAGGGTCAGCAAAAAAGAGAAAGACCCTCAACGAGATGGACTGACACAGCGGCTGCAACAATGGGCTCAAGCATAACAACAGTCATGAGGATGACACAGGACTGGGCAGTGTTTTGTTCTATTGTACATGGGGTCGCTGTGAGTTGGAACCAACTCGATGGCACCTAACAACGTTCTTTTTATGGCAGCATATTACTCCAAATCGAGATTACTTCTTATCCCAGGCAGCTCAGTGCCCCTCTTTAAGCATCCACAAAATCTAGGTCAGTGCCCTTACCTGGTCCCTTCAGAGCCCCCAACCCTACCCAGGGCACAGCAGTAAGACGGGTAAGGTCTTGAAGCCAACCAAAGAGAGGAGGTTAGTGATGGGAGTAGACCCGTCTGAATCTAGGGTTCCTTGCCTCAGAACCTGCATGTGGTTGGCCAGCTCCAGCCTTTCCCTGACTCAATCTCTGGCCTTCTGCCTCCCTTTCCTTTCTTAGGGTCCAGTCCTACCAAACTGGGGCACTGCCTGGAGATAGATCCTGTAGTCTGAGGTCTTGGCAGAGGGGCCTTCGCCAAGGAAGGGCATGGGGAGGGAATATCTGGCAAAGACCACTGGGAAAGTGGTGGGTGGAGGAAGGCAGAGCCCAGGATTGTGGCCTGTGGTGGGACTGGTGGTGGGGAACTGCAGGGAGGAGAAAGGAGTAGACACTGCAGTGGCCCCCAAAGAGTGTCAGAACTGGAAAGAAAGGCTTGAAAGTGGAAAGATCCAGGAGAGGGACGGGGAGAATAACAGTACCTCACATACCATCCTAACAGCCCTTTTCACAATACAGAGTGCTTTGAGTCTCACAAAAGTCCACTTCAAAAGTAGGCAAGACAAGGGAAATGATTCCATGGTGATGTGAAGGAACCGCCCTGTAGAGCAGTTATTTAGTGACTGTATTTTTATCTAGCGCTGCTATAACAGAAATACAAGTGGAGGGCTTTAACAAACAGAAATTTATTTTCTCATAGTTAGGAGGCTAGAAGTCCGAATTCAGAGCGCTGGCTCTAGGGGAAGGCTTTCTGTCTCTGTCAGCTCTGGAGGAAGGTCCTTGTCTCTTCAGCTTCTGCTTCTTGGTTCCTTGGAGATCTCCATGTGTCTTGGCATCTGTCGTACCCCATCTCTCCTCTGCTCACTTCCTTCTTTAATCTCTTTTATATCTCAAGAGATTGACTCAAGACACACCCTACACTAATCCTGCCTCATTAACATAACACAGACAATCCATGTTGCATCCACAGGCGTTAATTGTGGATCCAAGTAAAATGAAATCTTTGACAACTTCAATATTTTCTCCATTTATCACGATGCGGCTTATTGGTACAATTGTGAGAATTTTTATTTTCTTTATGTTAAGGTGTAATCCATACTGAAGGCTACAATCTTTGATCTTCATCAGTAAGTACTTCAAGTCCTCTTTGCTTTCAGCCAGCAAGGTTGTATCATCTGCATAACGCAGGTAGTTAATGAATCTTCCTCCAATCCTGATGCCACGTTCTTCTTCATATAGTCCAGCTTCTCGGATTATTTGCTCAGCATACAGATTGAATCAGTATGACGAAAGGATACAACCCTGACACACACCTTTCCTAATTTTAAATCACGCAGTATCCCCTTGTTCTGTTTGAACGCTATGTACAGGTTCCACATGAGCACAATTAAGTATTCTGGAATTCCCACTCTTTGCAATGTTATCCATAATTTGTTAAGATTCACACAGGTGAATGCCTTTGCACAGTCAGTAAAACACAGGTAAACATCTTTCTGGTATTCTCTGCTTTCAGTCAAGATCCATCTGACATCAGCAATGATATCCCTCATTCCACATCCTCTTCTGAATCCAGCTTGAATTTCCGGCAGTTCCCTGTCGATGTACCGCTGCAACTGTTTTTGAATTATCTTCAGCAAAATTTTACTTGCACGTGATATTAACGATATTGTTAGATAATGTCTGCATTCTGTTGGATCACCTTCGTTTGGAATGGGTACAAACATGGATCTCTTCCAGTCGTTGGCCAGGTAGCTGTCTTCCAAATTTCTTGGCATAGATGAGTGAGCGCTTCCAGCGTTGCATCCATTTGTTGGAACATTTCAATTGGTATTCTGTCAACTCCTGAAGCCTTGTTTTTCACCAATGCCTTCAGTGCAGCTTGGACTTCTTCCTTCAGTACCATCAGTTCCTGATCATATGCTACCTCCTGAAATGGCTGAAAGTCAACCAATTATCTTTGGTACAGTGCCTCTGTATATTCCTTCCATCTTCTTTCGATGCTTCCTGTGTCATTCAATTTTTTGCCCATAGAATCTTTCAGTATTGCAACTCGAGGCTTGAATTTTTTCTTCAGTTCTTTCAGCTTGAGTAATGCTGAGTGTGTTCTTCCCTTTTGGTTTTCAAAGTCCAGGTCTTTGCACATTTCATTACAATACTTTACTTTGTCTTCTCGAGCTGCCCTTTGAAATTTTCTGTTCAGCTCTTTTACTCGGTATCATTTATTCCTTTCACTTTAGCTAATCCCCAAATGGGAACATAACCATAGACATAGAGGTTAGGATTTATAACACATATTTTGGGGGGACATAATTCAATCCATAACATTCCACCCTTTGGCCCCCCCAAAATTCATGTCCTTCCCACATACAAAACACATTCACCCCATCACATCATCCCAAAAGCCTTAAATCAACTCCCAGTCCAAAATCGTATCTTCTGGATCATCTGAATCAAATGTTGGTAAGACTTTAGATATGTTTCATCCTGGGGCAAAATCCCTCTTCATCAGTGAACCTGTGAAATGTAGACTACAAGTTATTTGTTTCCAAAATACAATGGTGGAACAGGTACAAGGTAAACATTTCCATTACAAATGGCAGAAATTGGAGGGAAAGAAGGAATAATGGGCACCAAAGCAGTCCAAGACCCAGCAAAACAAACTACATTATCTCTCACGTCTTAAAATAATCCTCTGGTCTCTGAGACCATCTAGGCAATGGCCCTGCTCTCCAGACTCTGGGTGTTGGCCGTGCTCTCTGGATTCTGGTTGGAGGTCCCTTGGCCCTGGGCTTCAGCGCTGCCTGCCAGGACCGCGGAGACGGCAACTCTGCTCCCCTGTCTTTGGGTGGCCCCATTCTCCTAGTCCATCTGAGTGGTGACCCTACCCACTCAGCCCCAGCAGGCCCTGTTCTTCTGCCCCTTGGGCATGGCAGCCCTGCCCTCCTCAGCTTTGGGCAGCAGCCCCATCCCCCTAGCATACCTTAACAGCAGCTCCACACTCCAGAGCCAAATTGGCGAAGATCCAACTCTTTGAAGCCTGGGAGGCCATGGCCCACCCTTTGAGATCCAGGAGACTGAGGCTCCACCCTTTGAAACCAAAATGGTCCTGCTTACCATGCTCCTTCCAACAGTTCTGCTGATCTCTGAGCTGCTCCAGGGATGGTCTTTTTCTTTTCTGGGAGGACAACAGATGTAGCTCCTTTGGCCTGTTCCCTGCCTGTAGAATTCCAAAGGCAGACAGTGTTCTTTCCTTTCGTTCTTTCTCTGTGCCCTTCAGTCTAGGCTGATGGGTTTTCTGCTGTTGTAGTTGATTAGATCCATCAGTCACAGGCTTAATCTCCTTAACAAGAGACTGTGTACAACATCCATGGTGAACATGTCCTTAGCTTGTACAACAGAATTTTCCAAATCTTTAAGTTCTGTTTTCATTTTGCCCAGTTCCTTTTTAAGTCCATCTTTTTCCTCTCACATTTTACTATAAGTTGCAAGGAAAAACCACACAACCCCTTTAAGATCTTGCTTAGAAATCTCATCAGCCAGATACCCAAGTTCATCACTTACAAGTTCTACCTTACACCAAACATTTGAACATAATTCAGACAAGTTCTTTACCACTGCATAAAAAGCATTGCCCTTCCTCCATTGTCCAATCACAAGTTCATCATTTTCTTTTAAAGTCTCACCAGAGGAACATTTAAGGCCCACATTTCTAACAACATTCTATTGCTGGCACCATATGTATTCTCTAAGAGGATACTTTCTCTATAGCTCTCCTCACTTCCTTCTGAGCCCTTACCAGAACTGCCTTTGTTGTCCATAATTCTACCAACAGTCTCTTCAAGGCAATCTAGGCTTTACTATTACTCACTGCTGTCTAGTCGATTCCGACTCATAGCAACCCTATAGGACAGAGTAGAACTGCCCCATAGGGTTTCCAAGGAGTGGCTGGTGGATTCAAACTGCCAATCTTTTGGTTAGCATTGGTTAGCAGCCGAGCTCTTAACCACTGCTCCAGCCTCTACCTATTAACCAATTCCAAAACCACTTCCACATTTTAAGTATCTGTTAGAGCAACACCCCACTTCTGGTACCAAATTTTGTCTTAGTTATCTAGTGCTGCTAAAAGAGAAATACAAGTGGATGGTTACCAAGGAAGGGAGGGTAAATTACTAGATAGATAGAAGACACATGGTATTATTGGTGAAGGGAAAGAAAATACACTATATGGGTAAATCAGAACAACATGTCAAAGGCAAAGGAAAACACTGAAATGAACGCAAGAACAAAGGACAACTGCAGCAATTACTATAACATAGATAATTTACAACAACAATAATTTATGAAGGGATACATAAGTAGATAGGTATGCTAAAGAGGCATGAGAGGGTGTAAGGGAGTGCACCTACCTACAGATATAGGTTAGGTTGTGAATATCTCTACATACATATTTGTAGATGTTGCACGTACACTAATACAGACAATAGAATACACAAGGGACAGAGTCATGGAAACTTCTTATGCACAACCAAACACCTCCTGGGATGAAGATACTAGGCTTGAAGGCTAAAGACCATAGACTCTGGGGACATCTATGTCAACTGGCATAACATAGTACATAAAAACTATGTTCTACATCATACTTTGGTGAGTAGCATCTGGGGTCTTAAAAGCGTGAGAGCAGCCATCTAAGGTACAACTAGCAGTCTCTTCCTGTCCAAAGTAAAGGAGAGTGACAAAAACCAAAGACTCAAGGGAGCAATTAGTCCAAAGGACTAATGAACCACATGCACCACAGAACACGACCCTGAGACCAGAAGAACTAGATGGTACCTGGCTGCCTCTACCTACCAATCTGACCAGTATCATAACAGAGGATTCTGGACAGAGCGGGAGAAAAATGTAGAGCAAAAAGTCAAATTCATAAAAAAAAAAGACCAGACTTACTGGCCTGATAGAGACTGGAGGAACCCCCAAGACTGTGGCCCTAAGACACCCCTCTGGCTTGGAACTGCACCAGCCCCAGAAACCACCCTCCAGCCAAGTGTCTTAGTTATCTAGTGCTGCTGTAACAGAAATACCACAAGTGGAGGGCTTAAACAAACAGAAGTTTATTCTTTCACAGTCTAGCAGGCTAGAAGTCCCAGTTCAGAGCATCAGCTCCAGGAGAAGGCTTTCTCTCTCTGTCAGCTCTGGAGGAAGGTCCTTGTCATCAATCTTCCCCTGGACTAGGAGCTTCTCTGCTTTCGGTGATTCTTTCTTGGTGGTATGAGGTCCCCATGTCTCTCTGCTCGCTTCTCTTTTATATCTCAAAGAGATTGGCTTAAAATGCAATCTAATCTTGTAGATCAAGTCCTGCCTCATTAACATAACTGTCTCTAATCTTGCCTCATTAACATCACAGAGGTAGGATTTACAACACATAGAAAAATCATATCAGATGACAAAATGGTGGACAATCACAAACACTGGGAATCCTGGCCTAGCCAAGTTGATACAATTCAATCCATGACACCAAGCAACAACAATAATAAAGTAGATGGCTTTAACAAACAGAAGTGTATTTTCTTACAGTTTAGGAGGCTAGAAGTCTGAATTCAGGGTGCTGGCTCTAGGGGAAGGCTTTCTCTGTTGGCTCTGGAGAAAGGTCCTTGTCTCTGCAGCTTCTGCTTCCTGTTTCCTTAGAGAGCTCCATGTGTCTTGGCATCTATCCAACCCTATCTCTCCTCTGCTCTTTGCTTGTTTAATCTCTTTTATATCTCAAAAGAGATTGACTTAAGACACACCCTCTACTATTGCTACCTCATTAACATAACAAAGACAACCCATTCCCAAATGGGATTATAACCAGAGGCATTAAAAAAAAAAACCAAAAAACCCAAACCCACTGCCATGCAGTCCAACTTATAGTGACCCCATAGTGTTTCCAAGGCTGTAAATCTCTCCGGAAGCAGACTGCCCATCTTTCTCCCACGGAGCCACTGATGGTTTCGAACTGCAGACCTTTCAGTAGCAGTTGATCACTTTAACCACTGTGCCACCAGGGCTCCTTACCACAGGCATAGAGGTTAGGATTTACAACACCTGTTCTGGGGGGACACAATTCAGTCTATAACAGTGACCCCAGATTTACTGATCTCAAAGTCAAGGCTTCTCCTAATTAGCGTGGCTTCCTCTTCTAAGCTGGTGCTATTCCATTTCCATGCTTTCCCTCTTCCCACCTCAACCCTAATCTCCCTTGTTCTTGGTGCCCTGGCTCATTTGGGGGTCCCAGCTATGCCGTTTTTCACCTAATCCAGGCGAGGCCAGGAGAGAGCAGCCCACAGACACCACCTCTGGTCCACAGTCCTCCACTCCTGTAGAAAGAAAAAGAGATGCGGCAGTTTTCCCTTGCAGTGTTGTCTTCCTAGCTAGAACAAGCTCACGTTTTGAGTGTCTGAATTACTCCCTCTGGAACTCTTTGCGGGGAGGGAAGGGTAGCATGGTACCAAGAGATGAGTAACTCTTCATCTACCCCTCGGCGTTCCGGGGCCCTCTAGTGGCCCTAAGGGGTAGGGGCTGGGTAGGAACGGAGAAGTAGACAAGACCAAGGGCTGGAAGCGACCCCAAGTCTCGATGGATGGCGAGAGGAGAGACGCCTCATAGCCAAAGTTCCCGGCGGATTACGTCGGATATAGGACCCTCGGTGGCGTGCGAGGGGCACATGGGGGGGAGGGGCCACGGTGAAGTGGTCTCAGGAACAGTGCACAATACACGGGATATAATAGTAACAATCTCGGGAGGAATCTACGTTTTCCCAACAACACCGAGAGGCAGGCAGGAAGAGGGGTGGCAGACGTTTCACAGAGGCGCCAGACCACGAGAACCACCTCCCCAACAAGGGCACAGGTTCTTATTTGCATGCCTACTGGCATCTCGTTTGTTTGAGTTACTTCCCCCTCCGTGGGCAGAAATCCCCACTCCCTTTCTCAGTTACTCCCAGCTGAGACACCCTACTCCAGAGTCTTCACCAGCCTCGGGGGCGGTGTAGCCATTCCTCTAGCCATTCTCTGGCCCAAGGGACATCCGTCCCTCAGTACCTCTCCGTCCTTCGCCCTCAGCATTGTTACCTACTCTGCTTCAAAGCAGCAACCCGACCTCAGAGCTGGGTTCGAGGAGCCGGGAGACCTGTGCCGCCTAGTGGCTGGCTGGAGAGCTGCTGAGGGCAGAAAGGTTCTGTTTCGCCCTCCCTGGGACGTGGAGTTTTGGAAAATGTTCCGGAGCTTCCTGTGGCTAAATTTACCTCCCTCCGCCCTGGGGGGCGCAGAGATCCCGGCGGCGATTAACACTGCGCAGCAGCCGGCTCCCGCCCAGAGGCCCGGAATAGGCGCCGAGTTATAAATAGTGCAGCCCGCAGGTGTAGGGGGGAGTCGGCGGGAGGGGGGGTACCCCTGGCAGCCACGGCCCCTTCAGGTGGGTTGGGCGGTCGCGGTGGGGGCGCCGAGGGGCGGCGGGCGGGGGGGCTGCGGTCTGAGCGCCCCCAGCGGTTTCCTGGGCGGCGGGTTTTTTTTCGAGGGAAGCGGAGGCAGCGGCGTTGGTGGGGAGGTAGATGAGAGGTGGGCGCCTAGCGCAGGCTGACGCTCGGCTTCCAGCTCAGCCTCCTATAGTGCGAAACAGGCCCCCAGAGCCACTCACTCAGGTTCCCGCCCAGGCAGAGCCTCTTCTCTCTTCCCCACTAGAAGCCCCCTCTCCCCGACATTCTGCAGGCATCTATCTCCGCAGCAGCTGCCCCTTGGCGCACGTGACCCAGCCTGGGCACCTGGCCGCCACTCCCAAGTCGCTGTCCCAAGCCCCAGGTGTACAGTCCTCCCTAGGAGGGGTTCACTCCCAGACTGGGCTTTCTTTCCCCTCTTCGTGCAAACTCCTGCTCGCCTGCTTTCCCCAAATATTAAGGTCTAGCTGATGGGCTGAAGATTTAAATCCGACCGTGCGGGTCTGGGAAGCTCCCCTATCCCCCAGAGGCCTCTTCAGGCCCACACTTGCCCTCGAGCTCCCAGTTCCAGCCGGGGCCTGATGGCGGGGCGGAGGCGGCGGCAGGCCCCTGGGGCCCAACTGGGGTTTCGTGGGAGGGGGTGGTGGCCCCCAGTCAGCGTTTCTGGGCTGCCGCTGTCTCAGTGGTTTGGCGCGGTAAGAGCTGAGAGTAGGGGGGTAGGCGGGAGTTTTCAAGCCGGGGTTCCCCCCTCCAACTTCTTAGCCGACAGGAGAGTTGTGTGGACCAGATGAAAATGGAACCATGGAAGGGGGTCGCAGAAGAACTAACAGGAGGGTTCAGGACTGTCGGGACTAGAGTGGGGAGTGACAATTCGGCCTCAGAATGATCTACGTTGTGTCCAGCAAGCCGCCAGACGCGACCCCCAGAGATTTGGAGGGGGCAGCCCGGGGCACTGAGCGCCGTTCGATTCTCTGTACCCAAGGATTGGTGCCAAGGCGCCCGCCCTTCTATTGCCTCGGGAAGCCCCGGCTCTGCCCTCCCTGGGCCACTCCCCCCCCCTTTTCCTCGGCCATGCCCCCTCCTTCCCGAAGCAACACCCTCTCCATTTCACTAGTGCATCTGCCACACCTTCCTCGCCCCTGGCACTGCCCTTCCCCAGGCCAGCGCGACCCCGCTGGCTGGTGATGGGAGGAAAAAACCCCGGACTGAACCCCACCCGCTCCGGGCTCTAGCGGACCAGAATCTGTCCGGCGGAGCAGAGGAGAAAACCCGGAGCAGTGACCGGCCTCAGGACCACAGGGGGCAGGGACGCTACGAAAACCCGGAGCGGATTACCCGTTGTGGAGCGCCCCATGACTGCTGCTCCCCCCTTCTTTCTATAGCCCCCCTAATTCTTCAGTGAGATAATGTCTGGGGTGGGGGGCTGTTTGGTTTGGCCTGGTCCCTCAGGGGCGCCTCACACTTTCCGCCCCTGGCTAGGGCGCAGGGCAGCGGCCCCGAGGCTGAGTCACGGCCCGGGAGGGAGACGGAGGGAGGGAGGGACCCGGGCTCCGCCCCTCCCCCTGCGCGGGGATCCCGGGTCAGCCCGGGTGAGAGCTAGGGCCCCTGGCGCCGCCCGTTGTGGTCCAACAGGTTGAGCTGGTGTCCCGCGGAGCCACCTGCTGGAAAGGGGGGGTGCCTTACAGAGGGGGGGAGGGGAAAGCAAGTCCTACCCGGTTCGGCCCCGCCGGCCCGGGAGAGCGGAACCTGGCCCGAGGTAGCCGTATTTGATTCCTTTTGACACCAGTGGGAGGGGCCCTTTGGGGTACGTAGCGCCGCAGGCCCACTTGGAAGCGTCCCTCTCAGGCTACCTTCCTCAGTTAGGGGACGGCACTGAAGTACGTATCTCGCCCCCCCCACCCCATACGCACACATAAACACACATCTTAACACATCCAGGCTCCCCTTTGCCACCTAGGTCTGTGAACGAATCCATGTAAAGACGTCGCTACTTCGCGGAGACTCAGTTTCTCCACTTAGGGAGCAGGAGGGATGAAGGCGGGGACCAGGAGGGTGAACCACCTCCCTCTCGCCTCTCCGCAGGCCCGGCCCCTCCCCTCTGACAATGCCAAGGCCGCAGCGGGCTCCGGCTGGAGCGCAGAGGCTGCTTGCCCCGGGCGCCGTTCCCTCCCCGCGGGGCGCCGTCACGCGTGGGGAGGGACTCAGGGTGCCCGCAGCCTCGACTCCTCCGCTCCCTCGGAGTGGGGAGGGGCGTAGGGGCCGGAGCAGAAGGCCTGTTGGCTCCCCTCCCCCTCCCTCCCGGGGCCCTGACCTGATTATGGCCCCTCACGGGACCCCCTCCCGCAAGACCCTATGTCCTGCCTCACCCCCACCCAGCTTATCCTTAAACTCTCACACCCTTCCCTCCCGAGGTCCTGACCCTACAGAAGCCCCTCTTGAACAGTGGGAGCCCTGGCTGGGGTGCTCGGTTCCCCGGCCAATGCGGACACTGCCCCCTCCTCCTTCCCCTCCTCCAGGTTTCAGGCCAGCCCCTCGGCTCCGCCCCCTCCCTGGCAAAGCGCAAGGCAGGACCCACTGGGGATGGGCGTGTGTTCAGGCCAATGGGCGGACGGGGCGGTGGAGTGCAGGGGGTGGGGCAGAGTAGCGGCGGAGGGCTGGATGGGGGTCGGGGGCGGGGCTCGAGTTAAGGTGGACTGGGAGAGATAGGGGCAGGAGAAGAGCGAGAGAGAAAGGAGGGGGGGAAAGGACCACGGCAGGTGAAGGGAGAAAGAGAGAGAAGGAAAGGAGGGAAAAGAGGAGGGTGGGAAAGGCTCGGAGCGCAAAGTAAGAGCTCAGAGGAAGAGAGTAAAAAAGGAGGAAGGGACCCCATCTGCGCCCTGCAGGGACTGGCTGGACGGAGGGGTTGAAGTTTATGTCCTTATT
>NW_004444149.1:2009443-2038370 GCF_000243295.1 Trichechus manatus latirostris | reverse complement strand
GGCGGCCGAGGGGGGGCGGGCGGCAGGAGGAGGCAGAGGGCGGCGGAGGAGGAGCCCCCCAGCAGCGAGCGGCGAGCGACTGACCGCGGCCTTCTGACCAGGACCGGAGCAGGGCCCCAAGCCCCCGGGCCTGGCAGGGGACGCGCTTCTCCTCACAACTGGTGCCTCAGCAGCTCCAGCCAGCGGACCCGACGGCCAAGAGGTGAGTGTACCCCACTTTTGTCTCACGGCTCGGGGTCCCCCAGACTCGAGACTACTGCAGTGTCCTTCGTCCGTCCTGTAAGAGGGACCCCCCCCCCAGACACACACGCATGCAGACCAGATTCCCACCGCTCCCCTTCCCCGTACCTTCCCAGCACCCTAGGTTGTTGGAATTGGTTTTCACTGGGAGGAAGAGTAGAGAAGGAACTACGGCCGTCCCCCAACCCTGGGCGGAGGGTCCCCAGAAACTTTGTCTGCACTTCTGGAATCAGACAGACTGGCGGCTCTGGGATGGAGAGGAGGTGAGGCGCGCTAAGCGCTCCCCCAGTCTCCTTCGTGACTTTAGGGGGAGACCCCCTGACCCGACTGAGTTGAGGGAATGGAAACGCTGACCGACTCTAACTAGGACAAGTCGCTCCCCCCCCCCTCCGCGCCCCCTGGCGCGGTGGGTTGGACCCGGGCCAGTTGTATGGGGGGTGGCGGGGTACAGGAGGAGCCGCGGCTTGGGGGAAAGTTACCGGCTGGACTGTTCGGTTTCTTGCGCTTCCCAAGCTGCGCTCTCTCTCTAGCAGTAGGGGGGCTCAGCGACAACCTCCGAGCGCCATAGAAGTACCTCCTGTCTCCACCACCCCACAATCCCACTCCCTTCCTTCAGGCTCCAGATCCACTGCCACCTTTTCAGAGCCAGCTCATGCCCCCCAGAACCCGAGTGCGAGGGTGGGTGACTGGAAAGAATTCTCCTTCCCACCATCACCCCCCCACCACGTCCACCGGTGCCGGCGCACCTGCCCCTACCCAGGGTGGGGGTCGCTACTGTGTTGTTGTAGAATCTACAGTGAGCGCCGCATGCAGAGGGCTGCCATTCAAAGGGGTGGGGGGCGCTGCTTTGAATTCCCAGTTTTCTCTCCCTCTTCCCACCCCACCCCAAGTAAGAGAGCGACGTGTCCCGGCCAGAGCTGGGGGGGGGGCTGGGAGTGGGGGGGGCGGTGTGGGCAGCGGGTTGTGCCCGGACACGTGCCTGCCCAGGCGCCCCGGCCCTGCTTGTGTTTAGAGAGAGGGCGGGTCCCCTGCCCCCCGCCCCGCACTACCCCCACGTATCAAAGGGCAGCTGAAACGTGGTG
The DNA here is from genome assembly GCF_000243295.1 of Trichechus manatus latirostris. Lineage (NCBI taxonomy): Eukaryota > Metazoa > Chordata > Mammalia > Sirenia > Trichechidae > Trichechus > Trichechus manatus. Next base: position 2,037,048 of record NW_004444149.1, on the reverse strand, counting down.
AGACCTCGGGGCGCCCTGGGGGGCAGGGGGGGCGGGGAGCCTGGGTCTGGAGCAGGGGAGGGGCAGAGGCGCCGGTGCTAGCTGACCCACAGGAAACGAGCGCTGCTGACCTAGTTTGGGACACCGGAAGTGGGTGCTGGGGAGAGGGGGAGACCGGCAGGCTGTCCTGGCTTCCGGGCCAGGTGGAGGGCGTTCTCGAATTGACCCCCGCCCTAATGACTTGGAGACCCCTGGCTGGAACTGAGAACGGGAATGAGTCAGCGCAGCTATTCCTCCTTCCCCCAGCTTATTCCTGGAGGAGGGAGGTGGTTTATCAGGGGCAGGGGGAGCCAGATTGGACAGTGAGGGGTTAAAGCAGGATGGGAACTCTGTTCCCTGCGGGAGTGTGTGTATGTGGGGGTAGTGAGGCCTGGAGCATTATGGGGTTGCCTCCTGCTCGCCACCACACCAACTGGTTTGGTCACCCCTGTACCCGCCTGGCACTACAGGGCAGCTGGCATGGAGGTGGGCACTGGGTTGGGAGGAAAAGAGTGGGCATCAGCAGTGCTGGGCTGGGCTGGAAAGGGACGTCGTATTTGTGACTGAGCTTGGTGTTCCTCCTTAGCAGTGACTGGGGAGAAGGGCAGGGGGCTCCCCCTGGAGCAGCTGATGAAACAAGGAGAAATCTCTGTCAGGGCCTCCCATCCCTGGCCCCCGGGACCCCGGCTCCCCCAGCGTGCCTCTGTTACATGGTTGCTGTGGGCACGACACAGCCTCCTGGCACCCCCAGACACTGTCCCCTCCCTTGGGTACCACACCCCTCAGCCTCGGGGCAGGGGTCAGGAAAGCGTTAATACCACCAAAAAGGGGCACTGGGGAAGAAAAAAGGCAGTGCCCACTAGGCTCAGGTGTCAAGGAGACAGGCCTTGCTCTAATGGGGCACTCTCATCACTCCTCAACCCTGGCTCCTATGGACCCCAGTGTCTGGGGAACAGGTGCTGTCCTCTTCCCCCTTACCCATGGTGCCCCCTGGCACCCAGGGCCCCCAGCTCCTCCTTGGCCTAGTGCCCGCCCCGGGAGGGTGCGGCGGGCAGCGGGGGCTGGGCTAACAATGCACCATCGGGCCCTTTGTGTGCTTGCACTTGGCACCCTGGGGAAGGGTGGGGGAGGGCCCCCCGGCGGGCATGGGGGGTGGAGCGCCTCTGGGGTGGGGACAGTAAGGGCTGGGGGAGAGAAGCAGAGAATGAAGGCAGGTGGGGAGGAAAGGGAAGTAGGTCAGATAGGGTGCCGGCCCCCCATTCCAAGCCAGGGCTGAGAGAACCAGCCCCTAATCCTATGGCTGCCTGGATGGCATCATGCTGGTGCCTGAGGCACAGCCTGGGACTAGGCATTTGGGGTCAGAAGTCACTGCCCAGGGGATTGCTCAGATGGTTGGAGGCCTGGCCTGGTACTGCCCCTTCTTGGTGGCTGAGAGGCCCAGTTCTCCTGGCCCAAGGCCGAGGCCCCAAATGGGTAGTGAATGGGCTCCAGGCGGGGTACTGCCCTCTGATAGAAGCCTCTGGGCCTGCTTCGGGGCTTCCTGCCTCCCCCCTGCTTGGCTCCCTGACCTTCCTGAGATTTAAGACTGCCCTGCCACCAGGCCTTGAGGCCTGGGCCTGTTTTGGCCTCCGGCTGAAGAGGAGGGTGGGGGAGGAAGGTGGGGACAGGCATACGGATAGGACCCTGGCATGGGGTGTGCCCGCCCTGGCCTCTTCCCCCTCCTTCTGCTGAGTAAACTCGTGAGTAAACTTGACGTTTTGCCCGGACAGTTTGAAGTTGCCTCGCCGCCCCCCCAGTCCTGCCAACACATAGGCGGCCAGGCGCCAAGGCGGGCCTGGGGAACTAGGGGGAAGGGGATAGGGAAGGGACTGCCATCCACCACCAAGGTCTTCAGCGGGGGCAATGAAGACCCCCACCCAGCGAGGCCCAAGTCTTGGCAAGAGTCTTGGTTGGAACCTGTGAGCGTCTGTCTCAGCCTTGGGGAGTCCAGCATAAGTGGCCTCATAGCAGGTCCTCAGCCCATCTCTGACCTTGCGCCCTCCGCCCTGAGTTGCCACCTTTAATGTTCAAGGGAATGGGACAAGGGCAAGCTACCTTTAGCAAATGTCCCAGGGAGGCCAGAGAGGGCTGCCCTCTTTCTTCTGTCCCACAGCCTGGGGTGGGTGGGAGGCTGGCCGTCTTGGCATCTTAGCCCTCTCTTCGCTGAGGCCTCCCAGCTGCTTCTGCCCTAAAGGACAGCACTCTTCCTTGACCCCACATCTGGGCCTAACCCCCCACACACCACCACCATACTCGCCATCAGGCCTGGCCCTGACCTCCCCAACCCCTTCCTCTGCCTGCCGGCATCTCCAGAACCTGATCAGCCGTCAGAGCTCCCTAGCCAGCGAACACCTGTGCCAGATCCAAGGGCTGAGGACTGGTGGCAGGAATATGGAGCCAGTAACCCCACAAACGTACCAATTTGCTACCACTTGACGTCACTAATTCCTCTTAAGTCTCCCCTGGCCACCAGAATGGGGGAGGCCTCGGAGTGGGGCTCCCCCCAGCCCTTGCTTTCGACCTCATGTCTCTGGCTTCAGTTTCCTTCCTGTTTCCACGCCCCCCCCCAACTCCTCCCCACCCATATGCCCCTTTCAACAGACATCCTCTCCTCCTTCCTTCCTCCTTTCCTCCCCCTTTGCCTGGGAACAGGGGTCCTCTCCTCCCACCGTGGGTCACCTAGCCTGTTACCTTTTCTTAAACCCAGCACCCTTGGAGATTCGTGCCCAAGTCCACTGCCCTCCCTACCCCTTCTGCAAGGCTCTGGGGGAGAGGTGCTCAGGACTTCTCAAGGAAACTACAAGTCCCAAGGTACATGCAAAGCAGTTGTGGTGCACACTGGGAGTTGTAGTCCACCATGGGCTCTCAATTTGGCTGAATCTGAAAATGTTTCTGGTTGGGGGTAAAGGCCGGGACTGGGATGGGTTGGAACATGGGTACCCTGTGCATGCCCCCACCGTGTTCTTGCCATCCCATTCCCATGTGATACCACGTACCTATGACTTAACGTCCATCTCCACTGCTGAGACATGCTGCCCATTCTTACCTTAGGGCCCCACCCAAGAGATGCCCACACCCTGTCCTGCTGTCCCTGGCAGGGGTGAAATGGAGGGGCCCCGTGAACTCCCTCCCTGCCCCTTGTCCGCTAGGCTGGTTCCCTCCGTTTATAGGGATCAAAGGGCAGAGAGAAGCCCCACCCCACTCCCTCCTAGACTGCGGGCACTAGGGCTTTCAGGAATTGCAAGGACTTCGGTGCCCAAGCAAATGCTTGGGCAGGGAGAATGCCAGGGGGCTGGCGCCTGGTGGCTGGGAGAGACATCGGCCCCCACCCATGCTGGGGAGGGGAGCCTCCAATGACTGCTCATGGGGCTGTCCGTAGCCTCCTGGGCTCTCTGTAGCCCTGACCAGCGTGCTGCCTTGGGAGCAGGTGGCTTAGAACAGGGTCTCTGGCCCTATCTGTAGGGACTGGGGACCTGGGCCCGACTGGTTGGCACCAAGGCACAGGGGTGACCCTCCCCCACCCCAGGCCCACAGTTGGCATAGGCGCTGGGAGCAGGGGGGTAGGAGGGAGAGAAGGGCAGGACTGCCAGCATCCTGGTGGGTAGGTGCCAACCAGGCCGGGAGCTGGTGAGGGGCAGCAGGCCAGCGGCACTGAGCCAGCAGCTGTTGGGGGGAAAGGGGAGGAGGTAGTTTAGGGGGCATTTCTGAGGTCCCCCCTAGCGTAGCAGAACTTGGGATGGCCAAGTGTCTAGGGGACACTGAGGCCCCCCTCGTTCCAGGAAACAGGGACCCCAAGAGTTGTTTAAGTGGAACTTTGTGGCCCACCCATATCTGGGCTCAGAGCCCTCCTGAGTTGCCCCTCAGGCCCAGGCGGGTCCCACCCAACCGGCCAGGGTGGCAGTGGCTTGCGCAAGGGGTGGGGCTAGGCGCTTCCCAGCAGATGCCCCCTCCCAGCTCCTTCCTCTTTCGGTGCCCACAGCTCCCCCCATCTGTCCACCCCCTCAAGCCAGCTCTGTCCCCCTGATCCCCTGGCCATTGGGGGCTGGCACGGGTGCTGCCCCCTGGCCTGGTTGGCAGGGACTGGCGCCTGGGCGAGGAACTGTGGTATGTGAGTGGGTTTGGGGTGAGGCTGTGGGGAGGGCGGGGTGCCGCCTTGCCCAGCCCCTGAGGGCCCCAGCCCAGTATAGGGTAGGGAGAATTTGGCCAGCTTCTGGGGGGGTGAGGAACCTGCTGGGGTCTGGAGGGACTCCTTGTGGTCCCCTATCCTATATGCCTTGAGGGGCTGGGACCTGGGCACCTGTCACCCCTGGCACTGACTGGCCATGGTTCCCCTCCTCCCGCTTCTGGCCACTGCTGCCTCCTGTCCCCTCCCCTCCCTTCTTCCTTCTCCTGGTCCCACCTCCAGCGGCCTCTCCCAGTGCTCCTCCTCACCTCTGTCCTCCTGGACTGTCCCAGCGCCTGCCTTTCCTACTCTTCACCTTTTTCCCCTTTTAGGACTCAGCAAGGACAGGCGGGGGTGGGTACAGCTGGGGCATCTCAGGCTGAGGCTCGGCAGGCTCTGGGCCCTCTCCCACGCTGCCAGGTCTCCTGTAACCCCTCCCTCCAAGCTGGGGGAGGGGGGCTAGCACCCAGAGGGTTAAGGCTGGGGGGGAGGGGCTGGGCCAGGTCGTGGGCGGCCCCTTTGAAGGAGGGAGCTGGAGCGGGGAACAGCCACCCTACCTCCCCCACCCCTCCCAACCTGCTCCCCCCCAGGGGCCAGGAGGAGTTGCCGGCAAGGCCCCTCGGCGTTCAGGTGAGTAGGCCCGGCTCTGGCCTGGGAGATCAGGCCCCAGGGGAGGCTTGGAGGCCTAGAATTGGCCAAGGGTCAGAGGGAAACAGAAAAACAGGCTAGGAAGAGGGTGCCCAGAGTTCCCTGGGAAGGTCTGAGGGGCTGAGGGGCTGAGGAGCTGGAGTGCAGACAGGCTCCAGAGCCTGAGGGCCTCAAGAAGACAGGAGGCAGGAGAAAGGCCTGCAGGAGCGGAGTGATTGCTGGTCCAGGACAAGAGGTTGGACAGGCTGGCAGGGAGCCGGGCTCCGGGGATCGGGCTGGGGTGTCCTCTGGGGCTGGGGGGCTCAGGTTTCTGCCGGCGGCTTGGCAGGTGTGGGGTTACCAGCCAGCTCAGTTACCCAGCTGGAGATTCTGGGCTGGGGGGAGGGGGTGGGCACCGGGCAGACCCTGGCACCTTCTATGATCTCCTCAGGCTGAGAGAGGAGCTGGCACTGCCCAGGCAGACGCCGCTGGGAATCCTGATGGTCAGGGTCTGTCCAGGCGGACAGTGGCCTGCCTCGAGGTGGGGTGCTCTCTGGGGAAAGTCCAGCAGAAACAGGGCTGGAAACTCTGACGGGCAGAGAGACACAGGTTGTCTGTCCCCCCACCCCCACCCCACATCCGCTCTTACTGCACCCCCTTCCGCCACCATCCTGCCCAAGTGGCCCCCAAATTTTGGTCCCCTGCTTCATCCAGAAGAGGGGCATGGGTGTCCTAAATGTGGCCACCCCTGGTCACGACCAGGACTCAGCAGGCCCAGGTCCCTGCTTTCATTCCTCCGTGCCTTCCTAACCCACCCCGCCCCCCCTGCGTGGGGAGAAGAGAAGGGATGCTTGGGGCAGAGGGAAAATGGAGGAAGCGGGAGAGGCTTGTGAGGGCCAAGAGATGGAAGAGGGCAGGCAGAGGTAGTGATGGTCCCTAGGATGAGGCCTAAGGACACAGAGGTGGTAGCAAGGTGAGGAGCCCGGCAGAAGGCGGGACCGCGAAGGAAGAGTCTCGGCCAGGGAAGACAAGGGCCGGACAAGGTAGTGAGGGGACAGATGGAGAAGGTCAAGAAAAGCGTCAAGAGTATGAGAAGGATGGCTGAGGCTGAGGGGCACGGGGTCCCCAAAGGTGGAAAGGAGAAAACTGAGGAAGGCTGGGGAAAAGGAGATACCCCCATTCCTTCCTCTCCCGCCTTGTGTCTCCCTCATACGCCCCTCGATGGAGCCCGGGGTGCTGTGGGCTAGGGCTGGGGTTATGGAAAGAAAATGTGGAGGGGCACTGAGCTCACCCTCATTTCAGGAGCCCGGGTGCCAGGGCTGGGGGATTTTGAGGGGGGGAGAGACTTAACCCCCACAGCACCGGGAAGCAGCCAGCTCCCCTTGCCTCCTTCCCCCTTCTGGCTTGCGGTCTCTCTTCCCCGCCTCCCCCCAGGAAGTGTGAGTGCTGGGGGTGGTGAGGTTAGGAGGGGGGAAGCGTCATATGGGGGATGGGGAAGGTAGGCACAAGCTTGGGGGGCTGGGGTGCAGAGAGAAGGGGACCATAAGTGCCTGGGGCATCGCTGGGCGGAGGACCTCTTGTTCGAAGCCCCTCCAATCCTCCAGTGGGATATGGCTCAGCCTTGTCACCCTGCCTCCCCAACTAGGCAGTCCAGATGGCTGAGGCCCCTGGGCCCCAGAGGCCCTGGGAAGGGCTAGGGGAAGCTGGGGAACTAGGATTCCTGGGTCCCTGAGGACTTTGGACTGGGTCTCCTATTCCCCCACCCCCCAGGTCCAGCCACAGGCCAAAGCCCTGGCTTCGTGCAAACTTAGCTCCAAAAAAACAGGAAGAGAACCTGAGGCTGGAGTTGGGGTGGCGGCTGGGGGGTAGAAAGGAGAAAGAAGTAAGGGGGAGGGGTGGCTGGCAAGGAGCCTGGGGCATTGGGAAGAGTCTCAGGTCTCTCCATCCTCCCTGGCAGGAAGGTATCACAGCCTGGTCCTCTCCATGCCGTTGCTCCTGGAGAATCCTGGCCAGGTCCCTCTCAGGCTCCCTGGCAGAGCCTGCAGGTGGGGGCACTCACTTTAGCCTGGGGGGGCTGCGCGTGCCTGCGTCTCAGGCCCATATCTATTTTCTCCACCACTAATCCTGGTTCCGCCTGCTGCCCCCCACACTAAGCCTCGCTCCCCTAATCCCCGGGGTAGGGGGAAGGGGACCAGCTTTCCTCAGCTGCCCCATTCAGGGCCTCCTATCCCTGTCCTTCAGCTAGCTCAAACCAGCCGTGTTGCCCTGGGTGCCCCCCAGCCCTACACTGGACACTGCCTGAGCTCAGCACCTGGAAGGACTTCAGCCTCCTTTCGTTTCCCAGCCAGGGCCACTGCCCTCCACCTTTTGGGTTCATGGTGGTGGACACACCCTGGCAGGTGCCCTTGGGCACTGAGGGGCAGATGATAGGGGCTCCCACCTTTGCCCTCCCACCTTTCTCACCCCTAAATTTTCCCCCCACAAAGATGGGGCAAGCTTGACTCAGGGCCCATTTTCAAGAGAGCTGCCCACCGGCTTGGCCGGTCTAGCAGGCCTGACAGTGAGGGGAGCCTGGGGGGGTGGCGGGAAAGGGGGGAGTGATGGGGCGGGGCCCCCAGTTCTCCCCCTACCAGGCAAACAGACTGAACAGACCTTGCCTGGTTCCCTGGCACAGCTGCCCCCCCCAGCCACTACACACACCCATGCCCACAAGGTCTTAGCAAGAGGGGGCATGCCAGGCAGGGTGGAGATGGGCCGCCTTCACGGGGCATCAGGGGGCTGGGCCCTCTGGGATGCAGAGGTGGGAAGGGCGCCCAAGGTGGGGTGGGCACCCTGGCACCAGTGCCCCACCCTGGCAGAAGGAAAGGGACGCCTCGCCCCACCGGCCCTCCCAGATGATGGGGGTAGGAGTGCCCCCTTGGCCTGGTTGGCACCAGCCCAGCTCCAGGTGGCATCTAGGTTGGCATGGGTGCCAGGGCCCTGGGTAAGGGCTGGGGGAGTTTCCCAGAAGCTGCAGAACTGAATGAACATCCTCACCTCCCCATGTGTGCCCTCTGCCTCTCCCCACCACCTATGCTTTTCACCCCTCCCCCTCCTGGGTTGCTACCTCTTAGCCAGGGGCATTGCAGTTGGGCCTAAGAGGTTAAACACCCACCCTTGCCCAAGCCCTGTGTGAGTTGCTTGGTGAACCGGCCTGAGCCTGTGACCTGACAGTGGGGTCAGCCAATCAGCGCCCCTCCACACCAAGTTGCCGCGGAGACTGGCCTTGGGGTGGGAGAAAGGAGGCGGGCTTAGCGGCAGGAATGGGTGGGGTGGAGAGAAAAGGAGGGAGAGGGATGGGGTGAGCCACGTGCCTGCGGGTGCCCAGCTCTCTGCCAATGGACTGGGAGGCTGGCTCCACCCATCCCCCTAGGAGGGGCACAATGTGCTTGGGCCCAGGAGGGTGCTCCCTAGTGCTAAAGCGGCCACTGGTACTGCTGCCCACCCAGTTTCTGGTTCTTTCAGAGGCCTGGGGCCATCTACCACTTGGACCGTTCGTACAGTACCGGCAGGGGGACCAAAGGGAGCCGGCAGCGCTCCCAGACTCCTTGGCTTCCAGGGAGAGAAGTGGTTTGGGGACGGTGGGAATGAGTGGGCTAGCTAAGGGAACCTAGGTGTGGCTTACAAGCACAGACAGACACGTGGGTCCTGCTCACGCAGGCAGGCGTCCATGCAGGAGCCAGGCCCTGGTAGTGCAAGGAAGGTGGCAGGCAGGGAGGCACACAGACAATGCAGCTCTGTGTCCTAAAGAGGAAATTTGTGGCCCTTGACCCCTCAGCCCCAAAAAATCCCTTTTCCTATCATTGGCCCACCTTTAATATTATAGATGAGGAAACAGGCCTCCTTGGAAAGGAAGTGACTTGTCCAAGGTCACTGAGCTGGTAGTAACCCGACTCCATTGTCGGGTGATTCACGGGAGGGAGGCGGACCTGTCCCCAAGTAGTTTTCTTAGTAGAGGCCATCTGTAATAGTGAATCTGGCCCCCAGGCAAGGCCTTCATTTCTCCCTCTTGGGTCTTAGGGTAGAAGGAAAGGCATAACGTTTGTGAAGTACCTACTGTGTGTCAGGCATTGTGCCATGCATGGTCTCATTTAACCCTCCTAGGAGTCAGGTGGAATTCTCCCATCTGTAGCTGAGGAAAGCTCAAAGATTAAATCACTCTTTTAAGGTTGCACAGCTAATCAAAGGCAAAGCGAGTTTTCAGATTCAAGCCTGGCTGACTCCAGATCCCAGCTCTGTCCAGCCCCCAACACGGCGGTCTTCAGTTGCTCCAGATGTCCCAAATGTCAGGGCTAGAGGGCTGGGCCCTTGGGCCTTCCACTCCCACCGCCTCCTTGTACAGCTGAGGAAACTGCAATACAGAAAGAAGTGACTTGCCCAAGGTCATTCCGCAAGATAGTAGCAGAGCCAGGACTTGAAGCAGATCTCCCCACTTCCAGGCCAGATTCCCTCCTCTTCCCTATGCCCCAATCTTGGGATCACTGCTTCCTGTCCCTTCTCTGGCTAGGTCTTGGAAGGGATAGCTTAGAGGGTGGGACGATGGGCTCCTGCTCAGTGGAGATGGGGGCTCTCCAGGAATAGGGTTGACCTGGAATGGGAAGGGAGGGGTGGTGGTGGTAGCCAAGGGGGAGGAGGAGGGGTGAAACTTGGCCTATTGGCAGTGGGGGAGGGGGCCGGGGCGATGCTTATCTGTGCGGGGCAGGAAGCACCCGCGCCAGCACCCCAGCAAAGGGTGGCTGCTCCTTGGCCCCCATGGGGGAGGGGAGGATGTGGGGGGGCTGATGGGAGCTGTTTCCCGTATGGTCTCTACTAGAAGGGGATCTAGAAGGGGAGATGAACCTTTGGTGGCTGGGGGAGGGGCATGAGGAGGAGGAGGGTGCTTGGAAGCCTCTGCCTCTTGTTTGCGTGGTGTCTTACTGCGTACCAAATGCTTTGGAGATAACTTGAGTTAAAGCGCCTGACCACACCTGGCCTCGAGCAGGCCTTGGTCCCCTGTGAATCTGGATTCCCTCACTGGCCTTTTCCTGGGCTGTGAGGAGGTTCCCCTGCATGGACTGTTACCCAACTTTTCAGATGACTGAGACCCGCCACCGGCGCCACCCAGAGTCCTTCACCCAATTCTTCATTAAGTCAGAACCAAGACCCAGGCATCCAAACTCCCAGTGCAGTGTTCCTTCCAAAGGGATGGGGGTGAGCTCTAGGAAAGGGCCAGAAAGACAGGCTCATGGAAGCATAATGGTACAGTGGTTAGGAACAGTGACTCTGGGCACTGCCCGGGTTTGATCCCTGTTCTGCCACTTACTTCGGAAAGCCACCTCACCTGTCTGAACCTCAGTTTACTTGTCTGTAGAATGGATAACTGTAGTACTTCAGATGCTAGCTCGAGATTAAATGAAGGTAAAGCACTTGAAAAGGAGCCCTGGTGGCACATTGCCCAAGTGCTTGGCTGCAAACCAAAAGGTAGGTGGTTCAAACCCACCCGTGGGAGAAAAGACCTAGCAATCTGCTCCCGTAAAGATTACCGCCTAGAAAACCCTATGAGGCAGTTCTGCCCTGTCCGATAGGGTTGCTGGGAGTCAGATCGACTTGACAGCCTGCAACAACAACAACATAGTCATCTCTCTGTAAACGTTGGCCACTGTTCCTTCCCCAGACCCCCCCTTGCCAGGCTGTGTGTTCTTACCCCCCTCCTTACTTGCCCCTGCAGGAGAAGATGGGGAGCCCCGAGGATGACCTAATTGGGATTCCATTCCCGGACCACAGCAGTGAGCTCCTGAGCTGCCTAAACGAGCAGCGCCAATTGGGCCACCTGTGTGACCTCACCATCCGGACGCAGGGTCTTGAGTACCGCACCCACCGGGCTGTACTGGCGGCCTGCAGCCACTACTTCAAGAAGCTCTTCACTGAGGGCGGTGGCGGGGCGGGCATGGCAGCCGGGGGCGGGGGGATGGCCGCCGGGGGAGCAGGGGCCGGCGTGTGCGAACTGGACTTTGTGGGGCCGGAGGCGCTGGGTGCCCTGCTCGAGTTTGCCTATACAGCCACACTGACCACCAGCAGCGCCAACATGCCGGCTGTGCTCCAGGCCGCCCGGCTGCTGGAGATCCCCTGCGTCATCGCGGCCTGCATGGAGATTCTGCAGGGCAGCGGGCTGGAAGCTCCCAGCCCTGATGAGGATGACTGTGAGCGGGCCCGCCAATACCTGGAGGCCTTTGCCACAGCCACGGCCTCTGGAGTGCCCAACGGCGAGGACAGCCCTCCACAGGCCCCCCTCCCGCCACCGCCGCCACCGCCACCTCGGCCTGTCGCCCGCCGCAGCCGCAAGCCCCGAAAAGCTTTCCTGCAGACCAAGGGGGCCCGGGCGAACCACCTGGTGCCGGAGGTGCCCGCAATGCCCACCCATCCCTTGACCTTCGAGGAGGAGGAGGTGGCGGGCAGAGTAGGTGGCAGTGGGCTGGGGGACAGCTACAGCCCTCCTGCAGGGACTGCCTCGCCCCCTGAGGGGCCCCTGAGTTACGAGGGCTATGAGGGTGAGGAAGAAGAAGAGGAGCTGGTATATCCCCCAGCCTACGGCCTCGCACAGGGCAGCGGGCCCCCGCTGTCCCCAGAGGAGCTGGGCTCAGATGAGGACGCCATCGATCCCGACCTGATGGCCTACCTAAGCTCCCTGCACCAGGACACCCTGACACCAGGCCTGGATGGCCAGGACAAGCTAGTGCGCAAACGCCGCTCCCAGATGCCCCAGGAGTGCCCGGTCTGCCACAAGATCATCCACGGGGCCGGCAAACTGCCTCGCCACATGAGGACCCATACGGGCGAGAAGCCCTTTGCCTGCGAGGTCTGTGGCGTCCGCTTCACCCGGTGAGCACCCAGTGGGGAGGGGGCCCAGCAGGGGCCGTGTCCAGGGGGCAGGGAGGAGGAGTTATGAGGCTTGAAGGGTGGAAGCAGGTGGTCCTGGAGGAACTAGAGTGAGGAGTCCCTCCTGGAGTGAGAAGAGGCACCAGAACGGGGTGGGGGGGACTTGGGAGGGGAAAGCAAGCCGAGGGAGGTGGGATGGAGCAGGAAGGGTTCAGTGCCCAGGAAGGCTGGGCTGGAGGCAGAGGAGTGGGTGATGGCGGGCCCAGTTAAGCTGGGGCAAGTCAGCGAGGGTATCCTGGGTCAAATAGGAAACAAACGGTGAGGGGCGGGAGCGGGACAAGGCCAGGGGGCCCATTCTGAGCGCCTCCCTTGCCTCCTCCCCCTGCCTGGCCAGGAACGACAAGCTGAAGATCCACATGCGCAAGCACACAGGAGAGCGCCCCTACTCGTGCCCGCACTGCCCAGCCCGCTTCCTGCACAGCTACGACCTCAAGAACCACATGCATCTGCACACAGGGGACCGGCCCTACGAGTGCCACCTGTGCCACAAGGCTTTCGCCAAGGAGGACCACCTGCAGCGCCACCTCAAGGGCCAGAACTGCCTGGAGGTGCGCACCCGGCGGCGCCGCAAGGAAGACGCGCCCCCCCACTACCCACCACCTTCCACCGCCACCCCGTCCCCTGCTGGTCTCGACCTCTCCAACGGCCACCTGGACACCTTCCGCCTCTCCCTGGCTCGGCTCTGGGAGCAGTCAGCCCCCACTGGGCCTCCGGTCTCCACCCCAGGGCCCCCTGATGATGACGATGAGGAGGGGACACCCACCACGCCCCAGGCTGAGGGTGCCATGGAGTCCTCTTAAAGAGGGACAGGTGGCCAGGATGGGGCAACACAAGGCCGGGGACACCCACGCCAAGCAGTGGGAGCAAGCGGGACAGAGCCGGGGCCAGGGTCGCTGAGCCTTGCTGGCGGCAGAATCGGCTCCTTCCCCCGCTGAGCCCTCATTCCAGTTCCAGGCTGAGAAGGTTTTGGGGTAGAGGCTCCCCAGATTGGGGTGATCCCCAAGGAATGATACCTACGATATGTATATATTTACAGCTCTATTGTAAAAGAGGGGTTCCTGTCCCCAGCTGCTCCTGGGGACTAGAAGCAATAATGCATTTCTGATTCGTGGGGTCCCTCTTCGGCTATGCGGGTTTCTAGGGGGTGGGGGGCTTGGGACCAAAGCCTTGCCCCACCCCATACCCCCTTGGGGTTTTGGCTGTGTAAGGGGGTGAAGGCCTGCCCCTCCCTTCCGAGACCCCTCCTTCCTGGTTTCTGTTCCCTTTTCCTGGCAGTGAATTATGCAAAAGGGGGCAGCGAAGGCAGGGTAGATGGGGGGAAAGCAAGGTAGAAGCTTGAAAGACCTGGGGGGGGGGACTGGGCCTGGAAGGAAGGAGCCATCCCAGTCCCCTCCGCCCAGCTCCCAGCGCTGAGTCATGGGGTCCTGGAGGAGAAGGGGGCGGGGTGGCCTGATTGGCTCGCCCGCCCCTGGGGGCAGCGGGAGGGGCCCCGCCCGGCTAGGGGAGCCGCTCCACTCCTCTCCTCTCCCCTCCCGCGTCCCCGGGCAGGGAATGTCTTGTTCCCGCCGCTCCCACCTCGGGGCCAGAGGGCAGGGCGGGCCGGGCCGCGTCCTACCCTCTTCTCCTCCCACTAGCCTCCTCCCCGCCCAGGTGCGAGCCGGATCCGCCGCCACCGCTGCCGCCCCTGACTCACGCCGCCCCCGGGCTGGCGGGGCGCTGGGTGTGGGACGGGGTGAGGGGTTGGTGGGGAGCCTTGCGGAGAGCGGGCGAGCGGGCGCCATCTGGCGGCCAGCCTTTCGCGGGCGAGCGCCCCCGGCGGCCACTCCGAGCAGCAGGCCTCACCTCAACCACTCCAGCTGGTGAGCGGGCGCCCCCTTGTCAAAGAGTGGGCTCAGAACTTCTCGCTGGGCCTCTGGGAAAAAGGGCTGCGGCGCTGCGGGAGAGGAGCCCCTTTCCCAGCCCCTCCAGCCCGGGCTTCCTGCTGGGTAGGGGAGAGCCATCTCGTCACTCTCTTCCATTAGAATTGAATCCACCCCCGTTCTGTACATAGCCTCTTCTGTTGGTCTTGCTGAAATCTAGTTTCAGATTTTTAACTCTCCAGTTCTGCTCGGGGCGGGGGCTGTCTCCTCCCCTTCCTCGCTGGGTGCTGGACCCCCGTTGCGGCCTGGGCTCTGCCTTGCACTAGTTCCCTTCCCTGGCCTGGCGGCCCCTCCCCCTCCTTGAAAGGGGCAGGTTCAGGGGCCCGGTGCTCGCCCTCCCTTTCATGCACCCCCATGCCCATTTGCACAGCTGCCCAGGTACCCCCAACAGTGTGGGGGGGTTACAGGGAGGGGGTAGCGGGACCAGTCCCTGTTATCTATTTAAAAAGTGATGATGTAATATATTGGGGGGGCGGGTTCGGGTTGCCCTGGGCCTCAGCCTTTCAGTTGATGGGGGAGCCCAGGGCTGGGGAGATCTGGGGCCTAGCCCCAGGGAGTGGGGACAGTGTGGCCTCCCCTCCCCCGCCCTGCGGCTTTTCCAGTCAGTGCCTTAGGGGGGGAGGTGATCTCCCCTCTTCTGTTCCCTCCCCCGCCCCCCCACCTCGGGTGTAAGCGACAGGAAGAAATAATAATTATTTAAGAGTCACACTTGTGTCCACCTTTGGTTGTTTTATTTGGGGGATGGCTGGGAGGGATGAGGAGGAGGGGGAAGGTGACAGACAGGGACTGGGGGTTCTGAAGCTGGCAGCTTGGGAGGCTGAGAATTTCTGATGTCAGTGGGGCTGAGGGGTCACGGGAATGGTGACGGACTGTTGGGCTCCAGGTAGGGGCTGCTGCCTCTTCTTCCTCTGCTGAGGGGTGACCGGAATGCTGACGGACGGATGTGTTCCCGATGGGGGTTCCTTCCTCTGCTGAGGGGTCACGGGAATGCCGACGGACTGATGGGCTCCAGGTAGGGGCTGCTGCCTCTTCTTCCTCTGCTGAGGGGTCATGGGAATGCTGACTGATTGATGGGCTCCAGGTGGGGGCTGCTGTCTCTGCTGAGGGGTGACGGGAATGCTGACGGACTGATGGGCTCCAGGTGGGGGCTGCTGCCTCTTCTTCCTTTGCTGAGGGGTGATGGGAATGCTGACGGACTGATGGGCTTCAGGTAGGGGCTGCTGCCTCTTCCTCTGCTGAGGCCGCTTCTCTTCGTCCAGGTCACTAGTGAAGAGAGGAAGGGGGGCAGCCCGATCCCCAAAACTCTGTTTTCACAGGTGCATTCCTGCCCCCTACCAGCTGCTCTTACTAGAGGCTTAGGGAGGGGGGCAGAGGGAGGCACTTGCCCCAGGGCACAAGTCCAAGGGGGCGCCAGACAAGGCACAGAATGACATTCCAAGGTGCCACAAATATGAAAGGGCCGACTGAGGCAGCCGGACAAGAGGGGGGAAGGCATTTCTGCTGACAGCTATCAATGTCTATTCATCTTGAAACTGGGGGGCGGGGGTGCAATTTAGAGATTGCCCCTGGGCGCTTGTTACCCTCCCTAAGCCTCTGGCCCCGACCCCATCTGTGCAGATTCCCCTGTTATTTACTAGCCACTCCTGCTCCGACAGGCCCACAAGGCATACCAGCCCCGGGCTGTAGCTGTCCCCTTGAGGCTGAGGCAGTATGGTGAGCAGTATGGGTAAAACCAGTAGTGATCATACCTGCTCAAGACTCAAGCTGCCCCCTCTGCCAACCCAGCTTTTAATATCAGTGGGCCCTCTGGAACGGTGAAAAATAAAGCTTTGCTTCTCCTTCAACCTCCCGACTCTTCACTACCTCCACTGCCCCATTCTTACTGGAAAGTGCCCACTGGATGGTTGTCTCTGCAGCCCTCCCAAGTGGAGGCAGCTTGTTCTTCTCAAACTCAGCTGGCCCGTGGTGTTTTCAAAAGCCCTCAGCTGTCATGGCTGCTATACTACTGGTGCTGGCTCCCCAGGCCACCAAACACCCTGCCATGTCTGTCAGGATATGGTACGTGACTTCGGCTACTTGAGTGGTCCAGCAACCTCCTCACTAGAGTACCCATCCAACTCTCCGGCCTTTCAATTCCTTGACCTCCTTGGCCCCAGTGACCTTCACTTCTGCTCACACTCAGGCATCCCCCTCAGCCTTGGCCACTCCCTGGATTCATCCAGGACTCTTCCCCAGCCTTGGCTCGCGCTCTCTGCCCCTCCTGTCCTGCCAGCTCCCCTTCCTGGCTACTGCCCGTGCTGTGCTCTGACACCCCATCAAGACACAGACCCTGGACTGCGACCCCCTTCACCCCTGAGGTCTCAGCCCCTTCTCTTCCCCAAATCCAGTCATCTCAGACATTCTTACTGAAGACACCCTAGTTGTCTCCCCATCTTGCCCTTCCCCTGACCTGCCCAGAAAAAGCCCTCAACCCTCGAATCCTGTTCACAGCTACCACATTTGCCTGAGAAAACCACATAGCTAAGCCCATTGGAGCCAGCGCTAATGATTTTCAACATCATCTGGGCCTTGAACGCTGCCTGGAAATCCCTTAAGCTCCCCAGTCAGCTTCTTTGCACACTCCTCACCGCAAGTACTTCAACCTCCACCACCCACTGCTTCAACCTTTATTCCACTCCCAGCCACCCCCTCACTCAGCACGAATCTTTGCCTCCTAATCCCCAGAGAAAAGAGAAGCCACTAGGCTGGGACAGACTCAAGTCTGCTCGGAGGAACATACACTCTCCCCTCCTGCCTTGGGTGGGCTTACTCGTTTCCAGGCCACCCTGCCCACCTAGCCCTAGATCCCATCTCTCCTGCATCTCTCTTTTACCTCCTAAATGCTCAGATTTCCCTGTTGTTATTGTCGTTGTCAGTTGCCACTGAGTCAATTCATGGCAACCCTATGGAGCAGAACCGCTCCATAGGCTTTTCAAGGCTGTGCCCTTTTGGAAGCAGATTGCCAGGCCTTCTGAAGTGCCTCCGGGTGGGTTCGAACTGCCAATCTTTCGGCAGTTAACCATTTGCACCACCCGTGTCTCCTTCAGATCTCATCACCTATCCTTGGATAAAGAAAAATCTTTTGGTGCTGGGTCCCCTTCAAGCTACTTTTGCTGTGCAAAGCTAACTCCCTTCTCTTCACCGTCAAACTTCCTTTTTTAAATTACAGCAGTGGCTGTGCTAAAAGAATGATCAGACTTCTTGCAACGTGATACAGGAGTCCCTTGCCCTGTTTCCGAGTCCTCTCCATCCGCCACCCCGCAACCCATTATGATCTGGTTTTGGCCTTCTTGATGCCATGAAAATTGTTCCCATAAACCACTCCAGTGATCTCCTGACTGCCAAATTCAATGGCCTGTCCTCAATCCTCATCCTTGATCATCTCACAGCATGTGATAGGTTGGCTCTCCTGCTTTCTTAACCCTCTCTCCTCCTTAGTCTGGGAGTGAGCTCCTTAGGGTTCTGACCATGCCTCCTTCTCCTCTTCTGCCACCACCAGGATGGTCTGTCTTATCCTCTCTCCTACAATCTCTAAGTCAACACCCCCCCCGCAACCCAAAATATCTCTCTAGTCCAGAGCCCTCCCCCATTCCAACTGCTCCCTGGGCATCTCTAGCTGGATGCCCTACAGACCTCTCAAAGATCTCAGACTGAACCAGTTCTTCTTCCCCAGACCTGTTCCTCCTCCTGCCCAACCCGCCCAGTCCCAAGTGTAGAAATGCATTCAGTCATTCTCAGCACCTCCATCCTGAGGTCACCACCAACTTCTCCTGGACTACAGCAAACTCCTCTCTGGTCTCCCTGCCTCCCGTCTAGCCTCCACTCTGCCTTCTTAGTTTATCATCCTAAAAGACCAATATCAACACATCACTTTTCAACCTAAGTTCTTTAGATGGCAAGTAAGGCCCTTCCTTCCTCATCTGTCTCCACCTTGACTTCCAACCTTATCTCCCAACATTCTCTGAGGTCTCCACCCAGACACACACACACACTCTCTTTCTCTCTCTCCCCCCTTAGGCTCTGCTTTCCCAAATGTCTCACATTCTTCAAACTCACGTGACTCTCCTCCTGGAATGCTTTTCTCCACTCCTTGGCCTAACAAACCACCAGGTTGACCCTAGAACCTCTTCTGTGAAGCCTTCAGGAATATACCCCTATCCCAAATTGGTTGTTCTGTCCTCTCTGCTGCTGTCAGAGCTTGCTTCATTCCCTTATTGATGCTCTGTTCAATCCCTCCCCTCCCAGCTTCCCCGCTCCGCACTCACCTGGACTCCAAGCTGGACTCTGAGGAGATGGTCTTGTCTAGTGCTTTTGGGAGCTCTTGCCGCAGTAACCACTCTTTCTCAGGGTCCTTTTTTTGAGCTGCAGCCAGCCACAGCCGGGGACCCTCCTCATCGCTGGAGTCCCTGCAGAAGTCTCCATCTCAGTGACCCAGAGAGCTCCTGGGGAGGGGTGGCCATTCCCACTGCCCCCCGCCCCACCCCGCTCCAGCCACCCCATGTCACTGGAAGACTCACAGCTCCAGGTCCAGGTCCCCCTGGTAGGAGAGGGGAGATGCACACACACAGCAGGTGTTGTCCAGGAGGCGGAAGCAGGTGGTGCAGAAGAGACCTGGAGGAGTCCAGGAGGGAAGGAGATGAATGTGAGCTTACCCACCCACCTACTGTCTCCCAGGCTTCCAGCCCCGCCTCCCCTCCCCTACCTCCAGGAGACCGTCCCTGTCAAGGGGTGCACGCTAGGGAACTGCTGCATTGCCACTTGCATATTAATCCTGTTTGCAGCGAAGAATTAAGACAAATATAAGGGATGGACTTCTAACCGAAAGGTCAGCGGTTCGAAACCACCAGCAGCTCCGCGGGAGAAAGATTTGGCAATCGGCTTCCATAGAGATTTATAGCCTTGGAAACCCTATGGGGTTGCTATGAGTCAGAACTGACTCCAAGGCAGTGGGTTTTGTTTCGGATGGAGGAAATGAGCTACCTGGGGGCTCTATGTAAATGAGAACATGCATTGTAACCAAGGGAGGATGTAAAAGGTGAGATAGGAGAAGTCCTTAAAGGGAGGACAGAAGTTGATGGTCATATGCAAATGTCGTGCGTCCCAGGTGTCTCACCTCGGCAGCCCGGGGTACTGCAGGACACAAAGTTCTCCATGTCCCCATCATCCTGGGGCTGCCCACAGCCCAAACAGTAGACCTGGTGTGACTGAAAGGGGCTGAGGAACGGAGCCAGGAAGGGACACCTAAGGAGAGAGGCCCCCAAAACACTAGACCGGCCAGTCCAGTCGGCCTAGGCAGCTGGAAGCCCCTCCCCACTCTCCAGCACCAACCTCTAAACCATGGGCGGGCCTTCCTGGGGTCTAACCCCCATGGCTCGAACTTTAGCAACAACCTCTCTGTCTCCCTGTCCTCCTCCATTTACGCCCCACCCCTAATAATTCCCATCCCGAATTCTGCCCCTCAGGGCATGAATGGCATGGAATGAACACCTTCAACCAAACCAATCTTTTGACACTTAGGGAGGACAGTGATCCATTCTGACCTCTAGCTCTTTTTCTGTCCCCTCTTACCCCACCCCCCTAAGGAACTCTTGGGAAGGATGGGGCTCTCACCAGCTGCCCAGCACATCGAGGACACTCTTTGGGTCCTGGTCAGCTGTGCGCCGCCTCACTGCTCGATGCAGGGCAGACAACAGATGGGTTCGGCGGCTCAGAAGTATGTTGTACAAGTAGGAGATCCTCTCCTGGTAGAGGGGAGATCAGGAATGGGTTCCCTTGATCCCCCTTTTCTAGCTCAATCTGTTTGGAATGCCCTCGGCACCTCCCCCGCCCACTCCCTACCTTTTCCTCTGTCCAGCTCCTATGAATCCCTCTAAGCTTGGCTCAAATGCCTCTTCCTCTGGGAAGCCTTCTGGACTCCCCCAGGCAGAGTTACCCACCCCTTCTCTGGGTTTCCAAGGCCCTTTATTCTTTCTTTAATAAAAATAACTTTTTAATTGTAACGTCTTATTAGAAGCCTGTCTGGCTGCCCCGGGGGTGTGAGCTCCAGGCTGCGTCTGGTTCATCTTGGCATCCTTGGAGCCCAGCACAATGACTGGCAGACAGGATGCTCGGTAAACAGTTAGTGAATGAATGAGCAGACGGCAGTGTCCATTCACACTCAACAGGCCAACACCGCCCACCTCCCCATGGTTTTACCAAAATTTTGGAGACAAGCTCTGTCTCAGGAAACCCTAGGGGGCAGTTCTACTCTGTCCTATGGGGTCGCTATGAGTCAGAATCGGTTTGGTTTGATTTTCTGTCTCAGGTATCCCTGTCCCAAGAGGCACCATTTCTCCCAGCCTCCTCTGGGGTCCAGACACCTGCCTGTTCAACCAGAGGGGAGAGGGCTGGGGCAGCTGAAGGACTTGAAGTTCCCCAAAGCCAAGGCAGAATGCCACTAGTTTGGCACCCTTGGGAGGGGGCCAGGGACTGGCTGCCCGCCATGGACCCCTCACCTGCTCCCGGGATGGGTAGTAGGAGGCACAGATGATCCGCCGCAGCCGACTGATATAGGCACCAAACAGAGTGACGAAGAAGCATAGGCCATACATGCTGCCTGGAGCACAGCGGGCACAGAAGCTTTGTCGATGGGCACAAGGTGCCAGCCACCCCCCCAGGCCCACCTCCCAGGAGCCTGTGCCCCTCCTGCCTTAATGGTGCCCATTCCCCCAGTGCGCTCAGGGGTGAGGTTCATACCAATGACTATGTAACCAGTGGCTTCAGGCTCTGAGGGATGCAGGAGGCAGCGCCGGGACAAGATACTGATGTTGCCTTGTTGCAGGACATCGAATGCAGACACCAGGTCACGGTAAATCTTGCCAGTATAGCCTTCCCCTTCCACGGTGATGGATACCAACACAGGGCCTGGCACAAAGACACCAAGTGAGGGATGCTCACGGCAGCCGCCCACTCCAGCCTGCAGGAAAGTGGAGCGGTGCAGGTCAGAGGGATGGCCCGTGCTCCCAGCCAGGGACCTTTGATGCCCCAGGCACCTTTGTGGTACACAGGGCCTACCCTCAACCCCTGGCACCTAGGACTGGCCCCATGGTCCAGCTGGATGGCACTGCTGCCTATCTGTCCAGGCCACCAGATCTGAGATGACCTTAATGGTCAGTGAGTCCATACCCCTGCCTCCATGACCTTCCAGAGGCATTTATTTTAAAGCATTTGCTGAGCACTGATTGTGTAGCAGGCACTGGACTAGGTGTTTTATTGTTTTGTTTTATTTTTTACTTTTTCTGTTGGACCTCTGGTACAGAGACTTAGATTAATTATATTCTTTGGTTCATGGCACACTCTCAATCAATGGTCTACCAGGCGCTCAACGCACATGATCTCACATGTTCCTTACAGCCACCCATGGTTGCTACCATCATTAGCTCATTTTTCAGATGAGGAAATGGGGGCTCTGAGAAATGAAGCAGCTTGCTGAGAGGCCGTCGCCTGCTGAAGAGCAGAGCTGGCTTTTGAACTCAGGCCAGTCTGACTCTGCAACTTGTGTTTGTGGCATAGTAGTTAAGAGCTACGACTGCTAACCAAAGAGTCAGTAGTTCGAATCCACCAGGTGCTCCTTGAAAACCCTATAGAGCGGTTCTTCTCTGTCCTGTAGGGTCGCTATGAGTTGGAATCGACTCGATGGCAATGAGTTTGGTTTTCTTTTTTTGGTTATAACCAAGGCTTCAAACTGGTTCATTCAAAACATTTCCACCCCAGATATACTGAATCAGAATCTACAGTTTAACAAGATTCCCCAGGTGATTCTTATGTGTAATAAATTTCGAGACCACTGCTCTGCTGGTGGTTCTCAGAACTGGTCCCTAACCAGCAGCATTAACATCCCCTGAGAACTTGTTAGAAATGCAAATTCTCAGCAGGGGTTCAAACCTGAACAAACTGGTTTGAAGCCCTGGTTATAACCTTGAACTGGACACAAGTGTTACTTGTTAGTTACTAGTTAGAAGAGGGGCAGAGCCAGGGGCTGGAGAGTAACAGTGACATGGGGACATTCAGGTAGTCCCCCAGGGTTGAGGGTAGGAAAGGAGAAGACATGCGAGAGGGTGCGGAGGATGAAGACCAGGCCAAGGGGGCTTCAGCGGGGCGGGGGAGGGGAGTGTAGGTGCTCACTGCGGGCCACAATCTCCCCCTGCAGGTGGTGCCGGGCCAGGTCAAGCACCCAGAAGACAGCATAGTCCAGGAAGACCAGGAGCAGCACCAGGAGAAGGTGCCGCAGAAGGCTGAAGACCGCCAGGATGTAAAAAATCCGCTCCCACTGGGACAGGAAGAGGGAGCCTGGGTAGAAGTAGGGTGGTCAGGAGGATGGTTCCTGATTTTCCCGCCCACCAGACCTCTGCTCATGGACAGAGCTCCTGACCCTGACTGAATCTGGGTCTCTGCGCTTCTGGAAAATGGAAAGTCAAAGGAGTTGTGAGAACCCATGGGCACGGGTGGGAAGCCCTCTTCAGGGGCCAGGGACCCCATGACTGGAGGTGCAGGCCTAGCAGGGGCCCACTCCCAATCTCAGGAAGCCTGCCCCCGGGACACCCTAATCCCTTTACCTGCTCCCCACTCACACTAGCGTCCTCCCAGCCAGGCTGCATCTCCTCCTCCCAATTAGCACATCCACACTTCCTACCACCGTTCCTCCACCCAGAGCCTTCCCAGCTTCTCCTCTCTTGCTCCATATCCACTCCCCGCCTAGCCTTCCCTCTGGCCTGACTTCTAGGCTACTCTGAGAAGTATCACCTGCCCCTTCTCTGTCTGCTTTCTCTTTTCAAAATGAGGGCTCTCCAAGGACAGGGCTGTCTCCCCCTCAGCCTGACACTGCCTTGGCACCTAATTGTCTTTCTTCCCTGTGGTTCTGCAGGTGCCCAGGATTTCGGGTCAGGGCAGCGGGGCTGGGGGAGGCCTGGCACTCCCCAGAGCCCCTCCTCCTGTCTTGGGGCCCTCACCCGGCTGGATGTAGCGTCTGGCCTCGTGGGCACTGAGTGGCAGCACCGTGGGCAGTCCTGCCTCGGAGCGGACCGCCTCCATGCGCAGGAACCGGCTGGTAATGTAGACATTGTCGAAATCAACCCAGTTCAGGTAACAGTACCGGTAAAACAGGGCTCTGGTGGGGTGGAATGCACATGAGGCCCCTTCTCAGCATCCCTGGCCAGACCCCACAGGGCACTCCCTCCCTCCCTCCCACCCTCCTGCAATTTCAGCCTCCCAGGAAGCCATGGGGATGAGCTGGCCCCCGGCAGCCCTAGATCTCCACGCCCAGACCCGTAGCCCCTCACTGGAGGTAGAGAAACGTGAGCAGCAGAGACGTGGTGTAACCCATCAGAGCCAGGGCCTCTCGGACACGGTACAGCTTCAGGCTGACAGCCTCCTGGAGGTCCAGCGCTACCTGGGACAGGCTCCGAGAGGCATTGAAATTCACAGAGAAGTGGTGGGTGGCTGTCAGGTTGAACTCAAATTCCTGACGCACCCGGTTAATCAGCTTCATCACCGCTGGGGTCAGCCAGTCAGGGGGATGTAAGGAGAGTTAGAAGGGGGCAGGGCTGTGCCAGAAGAGAGCCTGGCACAGCCAAGGTGTCACACAGCTCACAGAGCACCCAGGAAACCCCAGCGTTTGGACCCTCTGGATTGAGCCACTACATATCTGTGCCATTGCCACTGTGTCCCCAGTCCCCAGCCCCCAGCACCACACCTGGCGCACACTAGATGCTCCGGAAATAGTTGGTAAGTGAATCAATGAATGATCTCAATGACCTGCCCTAGGGGGCAGGGGGCCCTGCTTCTAGTCCCAGCTCCTGCCCTAAAGTCAAGCTTCGGTGAGGCCCCCCCTCCTCGCGGGTCTTCGCTTTCCCAGGCTGCACCCCACGGATGGTAGCCTGCCTGAGTGACCTCTTGAGGTTCTTCCCAGTTCTTGCGTTCTCTTCCACGGACCGGGAGCGCTCCCGGCCAGGCCACGGCCAGACCAGGATGAGGGAGGGAGCGCCGCTTGCAGAGGGGGCTAGGAGGGGTCACTCACGCGTGCCGATGGTCTTGCGCAAAAAGGGTTGGATGTACTTGGGGATGATGCAGAACACCTGGGCCACTGAGAGTCGGAGACCGCGAGGTGTCAGGAGGAGGGGGGTCAGTCAGCCCTGGCACCTCCAGGGACCTTCTTTTAGAACGGGCGCCTTTTTAGCTTGGCTCTCCCACTGGCCCTTCCCTTTTGCCCCGCCCCCGCCTTGGTCCCTCCCTAGGTGTTTTTGTTAGCTGACGTGTGAGTGAATTCCGACTCATGGCGACCTCATGTGTACAGAGTAGAACTACTCCATGGGGTTTTCAAGGCTGTGACCTTTCAGAAGCTAATCGTCAGGCCTGTCTTCTGAGGCCCCTCTAGGGGTGGGATCGAACCGCGAACATTGAGGGTAGTAGTCTACTGTTGAACGCTTCCCGCCACTCAGAGACTACGCCTCCCTATTGGTCCTGCTCCCAATTGGCCCCTGGGCCCCGCCCATTCAAACCCCGCCCACGCAGGCCCCGCCCACGCAGGCCCCGCCCCGTCCCGCCCTGAGCCAGCTCCTCCCTGTGGGTGGGCGTCTGATATTCTCACCGCCGGCAAGTCCACAGAGCACCAGTTTGAAGGGCGTGAGCACGTAGCACAGGTGGTAGGCCTGCGGGATGACCTTCATGCAGTTGTCCTTGGCGTCGTCGAAGATCCGGGCGCATTTCGAGTAAGGGTTGCCCAGCTCCGAGTTGCACACGTCCCCGATGTGCAGTAGCCAGTACCACACACTGCGCAGGGCCCTGGCTGGGGACGAGTGTGCAGCTGGCACCAAGGGCCAGAGGGCGAAGCAGCTTCTCAAGGGATTGGGAACACCAGGGCCACAGCCAAAGAGGGGAGACCTGTGGTCAGGGGCCCGGCTGTGCTGTATCCAGGGGTACTCGTCAACACCCAGGAGGGATAGTAGAGGCCTGAACAGAGGTGGGGGTGAGGAGACTGGGTGCATTTCACACACGCCCCCTTCCCATGCGAATGTGCTGACCTATATGCTTCATGCCGTCCATGATTGACCGGAAGAACTTGCGGACGCGGTCAGCCACCACCTTGGCCTTCTGGGCGATGGCTTTGATCTTGTTCAGGGCACCTGAAGGGCAAGGGGCAAGGGCGCTGTGGGGCCTCCTCTAGGCCCTGGGTTCTCACCATTACCCTGGGCCGGGGAGTGGAGAGAGGGCAGCCATCCCAGAGGTAGGGAGTCTGGGTGCTGGGATCCGAAAGAATGTTAATCTGGCAGTGGAGGAGGCCGGAGAGCGAGGTTGAAGGGGGCCACTGGGACCACAGGGCCCTTTTCAGGCCCTGGGTGTTTTGAGTTTAGGACTCAGTACCAGCAGAGAGGAATGAAGCCAGGTCTGTAGAACACGCAGGACGAGGACATGGGGCAGTGGAGGGTGTGGGTCTTACTGACAAGGGGCTGCTTGGCCCGCTCCAGTACTTCAGCAGACTGGTTCAGGGCCAGTTCGGCCCCACAGGCCACAGCCTCGCTGGCGCGGGTGAAGTTACGTAGGGTATTGGCACAAGGCCCTTGCAGGACCAACCCAAAGGCAGCCAGCAACAGCAATGCCCGGCCCTGCCCTGAGGGGAACATTGCCATCAGAGCCAGAACCCAGCACATGGCAACATATACATATCCCTTATACACGCGGTCAGAATATCTCCCTCACCCTACCCTCTCCGCCAGGACTCCTCTCCTGCCCCAGCCCCAGTCCCAGCGCGAGGACCTGTCCCCCTCCCCAGGTGCCAGGCTCACTGGAAAAGGCTTGGGGCAACAACAGGAGGACAGTTACTCGGACCTGGCGAGAGAACCCCATGCCCAGGCTAAGGAAGGCAGCCAAAGTGAGGGTGCCCACCAGGCAGCCCCAGGGGCTACGGCCTTCCACCAGCAGCTCCAGCAGCCCATAGGCTGTGGCCAAGGACAAGCCCAGGGCAAAGCCCGCCACACTGCGGACCACGGCCCGTGCCAAGCTAGGCTCCTGTCCCCCCCAGGTGGCCACAGCATTCTTCATGACTTTGTGCATGGCTGCTAAGACCAAATGTTTGCCTGTCTCCAGGAGATGCCCACCAGGTTCTGTGGCTCTTAAAGGGTCCTGGAATTTCTCACCGTATTCTAAGGTTCCAGAGGGCTTTTACTGTGTGTCTCTTGGAATCCTCCGTCCCCAGTTTCAAGGACCGGGGAGGGGAGAGAGAGGTCTCTAATCTTCCTTCCATAAGCCTTTGGAGCAGAGGAATCAAAAGACAGATCTCAGACACAGACTGTGGGTGAGGCAGAGGACAGGACAGCCCCTCCTTTCTCTCAGCAGAACCTCACATGCAAGAAGATCCCTCAGGAGACTTCTGGGGTGAGAGGGGTCCCCCAGAGCAGAAGCATGACTATCAGTCTTGATCAGAATGGAGCAAAGGGGCCAAGAAGGAAACTACCCCACACCAGTGAGTCAGTCACGAGAGCCGCCAGCCCCTCCCCAGCGACGCCAGTCCCCACTCCTCATGCAATCTGTCCTCCAGGGATCCTCCACGCTGCCCCCTGCCTTGGGGGCGCCTCATCCCCCAACCCTCTCACCCAGCGCCCCTGAGCCCAACCCTTTCCTCTCTTCTCCCTCACACCTGAGCGTACTTTATCTCCTCCAGAATCCTCCAAGTTCCTGCCACCCTCACCCAGCACCCCACCCCCAGCCTCTACCCCCAGAAAGCCCCTAATCCTAGTGAGCCCGTCTCAGCCAGAAGAGTGGGCTGTTGGCCCCGCTGGGCTAAACCCTTTGACCCCTCAGCGGTGCAGAGGCTCTTGAGCTGGGGGCTGCCAGTCTCCTATAGCCGATTCCTGTGGCGCCAGCCAGGCGAGTTTCCTGTCACCGCTTTCCTGCTGGGGGCAGGCACTGGAGGGCTCCTTGCCATAGGTGAGTGTGGAAGCAGAGGGTCAAGGGTGGGCAGAGGCTGGGCCAGGTGTGGGACCCACCTTTTGGCCTTTGGTTTGACCCTGTGCCCTAGGGCTCTTTCAGATCCTGGTGAACCCCATGAACATCTATGAAGATCAGAAGATGAAGACACTCTACAGCTTGGTGGGTGAGTGCCGGGCGAAGGCCAGGAGCACTCTAGAGGCCTGTGGAGCACAGCCTAGTCCTGGATGCCCAGGAAGGAGTCTGAGCTTGTCTCTTCTGTACCCAAGCATCCCTTGTGGCCTCAGCCTTATCCTGGGCTTTGTGGGGAGATCCAGAGGGAAGAGGACCCTGGTCTGAGGAGGAAGACACAGTCCTTGCCCTTAAGGAGACTCCCCAATCTAAGGGACTCTCCATTTTCCACATGGTATAGTCCAAACCCCAGGACCCTTCATAATCCCCATCTCTCCTGGCCTCTCTGGCCTTGTTCCCTGCTCCTCCTGAGAAATCACTTATTCACTCAACATTTATTGAGCACTTGTTGAGGAGTCAGCAGTGAACAAGGCTGACAAGCACCCAGCTCTCCTGGAGTTTACATTCTATCGGAGAGAGTTAGATAATAAGTAAACAAAGAAATAAGCATTTCTGAGGGTGACAAGTGATATGAAAAAAGCAAAACAGGGAGATGTGACAGAAAGGAACTGGGAGCTACTCTAGCTTGAGCAGTCAGGGGAGGCTTCTCAGAGGTGACATTGGAATGGAGACTTTGCTTCAGGAGTTATGGGGCTGCAAGAATGGAAAATCCACCTACAAGTGGTTTAATAATAAAGAAACTTTATCATTTCACAGAACAAAAAGTCTCAAGGTAGGGAAGTTTTGAGGTTTGGATCATTCAGCAGCTCAGTAAC
>NW_004444149.1:2002154-2008213 GCF_000243295.1 Trichechus manatus latirostris | reverse complement strand
AATTTAAAAAAAATATATATATATATATATATAGAAAAACATTTGCCATTTCAGCAATTCAGTGACATTAATTACATTCCTGTGGACAGATACTGTATGATCTCGCTTACATAAGATAAGCAAATATATAGAAACCAAAGATTCATAATGGTTACCAGGGGTGAGAGGGACGGGGAAAGGGGAAGTTTTTGCTTAGGGAACATTGAGTTTATGTTAATTGTGGTGGAATAATTAGGAAAAGAAAAATGATTAATAGTTGCCCAACATGGAAAATGTGATCAATGTCACTGAATTATACACGTAGAAATTGTTGAATTGGTGACTGTTCTGTTGTGCGTATTTCACCATAAAAAACAAAGAGAGAGAGTAAGGAAACTTCCCAGAATCCTCCTTCCCACAAACTTCCCCTCACTGGGGAGAATTGCAGCACATGCCCCCCCCCTTTTTTTTTAATTGTTGTAGTTTAAGTGAAAGTTTACAATTCAAGTTAGTCTCTCATACAAAAATTTATACACACATTGTTATGTGACCCTAATTGCTCTCCCTGTACTGTGACAGCACACTCCTCCTTTCCACCCCTGATTCCCCGTGTCCGTTCAACCAGCTCTTGACCCTCTCTGCCTTCTCATCTCACCTCAGGACAGGAGCTGCCCATTTAGTCTCATGTATCTACTTGAGCTAAGAAGAGCACTCTTCACGAGTATCGCTTTATGTCCCACAGTCGGGTCCAATCTTTGTCTGAAGAGTTGGCCTCAGAAATTGTTTTAGTTCTGGGCTAATAGAGAATCTGGGGGCCATGCTTTCCAGGGTTCCTCCAGTCTCAGGCAGACCATTAAGTCTGGTCTTCTTACTAGAATTTGAGCTCTACACCCCACCTTTCTCCTACTCCATCAGGGTCTCTCTGTTGTGTTCCCTGTCAGGGCGGTTATAACATGCCCTTTCTTAAGCCTATCCTAGGCAAGGGGAGTGGAATTCGCATCGTTGCCGGTTTATTGAATGGACTAACTTGTATGCGATACCAGCAGGGAATTACTTTGTTTTTCTCTGACCGCCGTATTCAAACATGTTCTTCCACTGATGACCCTTAGCTCTCTGGCTGTTTGCATTTAGAACACCTCGTTTTGCTTCAGTAGTTAGTACTTATTCTTTGAGATTGAAAGATCCAGTCCAGTCTACATCAAAATTTCCACCCCACATCCATTCTCCAGGATCTTTCCTCCTCTCCCCGTCACCCTCACTTCAGGCTTGATCCTCCATGGGGCCCTGCAGTACAGAAGGGGGCATGGCATGCTCTTTTTTCTCACTTCCTTCCCCTGCTGGCTTTTTTGATGTCATAACAGGGAGTTGGAAGAATTAGAGGAAAAGGGACAAAAGTCTTAAGTCACCAATGCTGGTGTAACTCCACTGCTGGTGTCCTCTGGGTGGCAGATGTCTGCACCCTGGCTATCTCAGGGGCCCATTGGCGGGCTCTCTGGAGGCTCTGTGTGCACCCCACCAGTGCTGTCTCCTGCGGAGGGCAGTTCTCTTTGGCTGACCTCAGGTGAAGCCCCCTCAGCTCCTTCAGGCCACCCACAGCCTCTTACTCTTGGATCCCTTCCCCAAGCGGTCTGCCCTCTTGGATGGAGAATCTCTCAGATGGCTCCAGGCCTGCCTGCCCTCCACAATGTCCACTTGTCCCGGAGGAAATGCACACATCCTTCCCCACCAAACCGGGAAAGCAGGGTCCCTTGTGGCGTCCCTGTCTCCTGCCATGGCAAGCTGGTTTTAGAGTTCTCCAGATGAGGAGCAGGTTACCGGTCTCCACGCTCGCCTTCCCCTCTTGGCTCCTGCTGAGCTCTCCCATGGATCCCCCTCCCCCACCGCAGCCCGGGAGTGGCCCTGAGAAGTTCTGCAGCTGGTCAGGAGTCCAGTCTAGAAATGACGAGCAAGGTTCCCTTTCCCGCAACAGCAGTCTAAAGGGCCCTTTCTTGGAGCGCCTCACTTGACTTGAGGAAGGGAACACCCATCCTTCCCATGGACTCTCCTCCTAGGGCTGCTGACTCCAACAGCCTCTCTCCACTTCCAGAAACTTCATATTTCTGGTCTTCTCATCATGTGGACTGGTTAGGGTCAAGGGGTGGGAGACTAGTTTTGCTCTTTTTGTAAGTCCAGAGAGGATACCTCCAGCTCCCTGGGGCTCTCTTTAGAAGGTAGGGCGTCTAGGTCTCAGTTGTTGTCCTCAGCTTGAGTCTTTGGCTAAAAGACCACGACTACAGGGCACTTCCCTTTCAATGCCCTGTTATACTATGATTGGCTTAGGCAGATACCCGCTGGGGCCAGGGTAGGACAAGATCATTGCCCTTGAACAAAACCCAATTTGTGTTAGCAATGAGGAAGGCTGAAAAAACTGTTGGGTGGCTTCAGACAAGGTTTGCAACACACCTGTATGACTAGGTGGAGACAGCCATGTAAAGAATAGGGGTGGAGTGCTCCTGGCCAGAGAAACAGCTGGGGCAAAGACCTGAGAGGAGGGATCAGCTTGGCATGTTCAAGGAATGGCAAGAAGGCCCGTATGGGTGGATGTGGTGGGTGAAGGGCTGAGTAGCATGAAATCACTTCAGCGGGTAGGCAGGGGCCAGATCCTGAAAGTCTGTAGACCATGATGATAGGGAGGCAGGATTTTATCCCAAGCGTGGTAGGAAGTCACTGGTTCTAAGCAGGGAAGGGACATGACCTGATTTAAGTTTTGACAAGCTCACTCTGGCTGCCGTGGGAAAACTGAAGTATAAGGTGGCAAGAGAGAAAGCAGGGAGACTAGTTAGGAGGCTATCATTCAAGTGAGAGCTGTCAGGGAGTCTACGAGGGGAGTGGAGAAGGAGGGAAGTGTGAGGGATTGGGATTGATTTGCTTTGGCCATCGTTGAGCAAACACATCATCAACAGAGGAATCTTCTAGGTTCCCTAACCAGTTTCTGGTGTTCCTTCAGCCTGGAATGCCGTCTGCTCCTCCTAACAACACTTAACTCATTTTCCAGGCCCAGCTGACACATCATCTCCTTTGTCCAGCCTTCGCAGCCCCACCCCTCCCTGCAGAAATGCCCACTCCTTCCTTGGCTCCCACAGCTCTTTATAAGCACCTCCCTTGTGCACTTAGCACATCACACTGTAGTCATTTGTTGACACATCTGTCTCTCTCCCTGGATTATGAGCTTCTAGGAGCTCACTGTCTCCTTGCAGTGACCACAAGGAGACACATGTGAAACTGCTAGAATACACCAGGTGGTCCATGATTGAAGACTAACATCAGGGGCAGAGACTGTTAGTGCTGTAGACGGCAGAGCTCGGGGGATATTGAGGTGGTCTCTGGCCTCTCCTCTGACTGCTCCAAGCACCAGTGACTGTTCCCAGAATTTTTCTCTTGCTCTCACTGCACACTCAGAACCTAGGATAAGTCTGAACCCAGCGTGGGTCATGAAGCGTTGGCCCCCTTCCCTAACAAACACACACTCTCATATACACACACAAAGTCAACCACCAATCATGACTTCTCAATCTCTAGCCATCTCTCTGTCCCCTGCCAGAGGCTGGCACACAGTTTAACTCTGTAAATGGCTGTTGAATGAATCAATAATGAATGAATGAAAATGGGACTAGAAGGTCTATCAGAGTCACTGTAAATGCAGACAAGGGCAGGATGGTGGTGGTTCCAGAAGGAATGGTGTCAGGTGGGTGCTCTGATAGACATGGTGGGTGAGGGAGCTTCCTCACCCTGCCCTGCCCCCTCCTGGGCTCTCCTGACAGGCTTGGGGGCCGTGGGCTGGGGGACTTCCCCTCACATCCGCTGCGCCAGCCTCCTGATAGTACCCAAGATGCTGGGCAAAGAGGGCAGGCTCTTTGTGCTGGGATACGCCTTGGCTGCCATCTATGAAGGTGAGTGAGTGTCCCCAGGTGCTGGTTAGTGGCATTAAAGAAGGGACCCTGGGTGGGCCATCCCATGGGATCCAGGTCTGGTGAAGGAGAAAGGGTGGGGAGGCAGGAGCCCAGGTTCTAATCCCAGTCACTCCAACTTGCCATATGCCCCTGAGAGAGTTCCTCCCTGTATCTGGGACTCCTTAATTTGCACAGGGGTTGAATGAGATGGCCTCTCACAGGTTTCTCAGCCCCATCATTGTGCAGCTCTAGAAGGTGGTCACTGCAGAGCAGGAGCTGGGGGTGGGTTTGAGAAAGTACTGGCTCCAGGGGAAGGCAACCCACCAGGGCCTCTTCCCCCAGGGCCAGTGGCCAACCTGCGTTACAACCTCAACGAGGTGATAGCATCGCTGGGCTGTACTGTGGAGCTGCAGATCAACAACACCCGAGCGGCCTGGCACACCTCCACAGCCCCCCTGCGGGCAGTGTTCAAGGACCTGCTGGTCAGGACCCCACAAGGGCAGGGCCTGGGGTCCCTCTGCCCCGGAGGGCAAGATGACTTAAGCTGGGGAGCTATGACCCTGGATTTACAGTTTTCCAAGGGGGCATTTTTGCAGGACTGACCCCAAACATCGCAGAAGGTGCCCTGTCCCTGGACATTAAATGCCAGGAGAGCCCCCCAGTCATTGGGACAACCTGAAATTCCCCATACACATTTCCAAACACCTGGGTGGGCAGTATTCTGGGCAGCTGAACTAGAATGTCAGGAAATTGAGGTCCTTGGCCTTGAGAAGTTGCAGGGGAACTTGAAGACCAGGGATTAAGGAATTGAGTATTAGAGGACTGGATATTGGGAGGTTGGGAGAGTTGGGGGAGATGGGGCTGAGGGGCTTGGGCATTGGGGATGTTGAGATGGCATAGGTTTTAGAAATTAGTGATGAGGGGTGAAGTCTAAGGATATGGGGAACCAGTGGCCAGCATGGATCTGGGGTGGGAGACCTGAGGGGGAGCTGGGAGTCTCTGAGATGGCAGAGCAGAAGCATGGGGCATTGGATGAGGCGACTGGAAGGACTATGAACAGTGGGGAGTCTGAAGTATGCTGAAGTATGTGGCTGTGTCTCAGGGCCTAGGCTCCCTGTAGCCTGGGGTAGGAGCCCAAAGCTTGGTTGATGTGGGGAAGACAGGCTGTCAGAATGGAACTTCCAGAACGGAACTGCAGACCTCACCCATCCCTTCCTCACCAACCCCAGAGCAGCAAAGACTCATTGAAAGCCGAGACTCTCAATATCTCCAACTCCTTTGAGGACCTGGATGCCCAGGTGAAGAGTGAGGCTGGCTTCAAGCTAGAGGATGCCATGGACTCAGAGGAGAAAGGCCAGGACGTAGAGACCCGCCAGGCCCCAGCCTCCGGACACCCCCTCTCCACACAGAAGATGTTCGAGCTGAAGACTAAGCTGCGTTGCTCCTGTGAGGGGTGTCCCTGGGTGGGGCAGGGCAGGGCAGGCTAGGCTGTGGGGCTGGGGCTCCAGGTCAGAGTGTGGGGACCTCAGACACCCTGTGGCTCTTCCTGCAGATGTGGTGAACAAGGCTATATTCAGCTGCCAACGCTGGTTTGACCGAAAGCACGAGCAGTGCATGCAACGCATCTGGGTCCCACTCTTCAACCACCTGCTCTGCCTACCCATGAAGTTCAAGTTCCTCTGTAGCATCGCCAAGGGTGGGGAGCGCCAGGGCTGGGGGAGTTGGGTCCTTGGGGACCGTGGGTAGGTGTGTGGCAGGACAGTAGTCAAGCAGAGGGTTTGTGTTCTCTGAAGATACCCTCACCCTCAGAGCCCAGCTTCTTCACTGACTGGTGTGACCCAGAGTCAGTTATGGCAATGCTGTGGGCTTTGTCTCTCCATCTGAAAGATGAGCATAACAGTAGCACTTATCCCATTAGGGGTTTTTGAGGATTTAAGAGGATAATGCACGTGAAGTAGGTAGCAGAGCTGGCACAGAGGAATTGCTCTACAAATGTTGGCTTCCATTGTTAATGTTTGTTATGGTTACGGACAGGTGAAAAAACGGGGGTGGGGGGGGTGGGTGTGGCAGATTAGGCCCTGTTCCTGGAAGGAAGAATCCAAGGACAGTGGAGATGGGAAAGACTCGGTGTGGTAGAAAGTCACAGGTAGA
>NW_004444149.1:1991085-2001741 GCF_000243295.1 Trichechus manatus latirostris | reverse complement strand
GGACAGAGGTGAGTGTGGGGAATGCGTGGACCTGGTCGGCCAGGTGTGAGATGGTGTCAGCTGATACAGGTGTGGGGGAGCAAGACTGTGCCAAGGAGGGTGGCGAGCAGAAGGAAGTGGCAATTCCTGAAGGTCTGGAGGACCACGAGGACGTGAGCTGGACACAGTGAAGAGGCCTGGTGTGGGCCTGGCGGGCAGCGCAGGCTGAGTCCGCCCCTCTGCCCCCACCAGGAGGAGAAGCAGGCTGCAGTGCTGGGCCTCAACCAGAGCTGGGAGCACATGGGCACCGAGGTGCAGAACTATGTGCAAAGCCAGGAGGCCCGGCTGGAGTGGACCCTGGGGCTGCTGCAGGTGCTGCTCTCCTGCACCTTCCTGCTGGTCTTACACGCGTGAGCCACAAGCCCCCACCCCAGGGTCCCTGCCCCTCTCGGAGCCCCCTCCCTGCTGGGCTCAGCCCTGACCTGAGGGAAGCTTCCAGAACGTAATTACATAGCCCACCCGTTCCTATGAACCCAAACACTTGCTTTCGGCTTTGCCTTTTTATAAAGTGGGCTTCATTGTTCATCCAAGATTGAAACAAAGAAACGTGGACATTTTGTCAGAGGAAACGTTACCCGTGTTACCGCCCCCATGAAAGGACGGCCGTCTTTACGTGCCTACCTTGCTCCAGCTTTTATCCCAGCGCCGACTTTTTTACATTTAGCTTTGACTTCTGATTTTTTTTCTTGCCCTTCATGTTCCCCTTGGCTCTGACTTTGTACCGTTTTTATGGTCCAATTTTGCTTTCATTTTCTCCCGCCTGCTGCGTTGGCAGCGACTTCCCCTCCTTTTGGACCAAAGTCCTCAACCCCACCCAGCCCAGCGTCCCGCTGGGCTGACCGGGGCCTCGCTCTTGTGCCCTAGCTGACCTCTGGACCCTCTCCTTCCCGTCTCCACCCCAAATGACTGAGCTGGGCAGGGGCTGGGCAAGGGCAGTCACGGGACTCTGTCTGCCCCTGTGTGTAGGACCGAGAGTGACTGCCAGTTAGGTGAGCACCGAGGGCCCTGTGAGAGGTCAGGGATGAATGAGCCACAGTCCTGCCCTCAAGTAGCTCGTGGTCTAGTTGGGGAAGCAAGAGCAAGCAAACAAATGAAAGACCTGTTGCCGTCAAGTCAATTCTGACTCACGGGGTGCAGAGAAGTGCACTCCATAGGGTTTTCAAGGCTGTCACCTTTCAGAAGCAGATCACCAGGCCTTTCTTACGATGCACCTCTGGGTGGGTTTGAACCCCCAACCTTCTGGTTGATAGTCAAGAGCATAACTGTTTTTGCCACCCAGGATACTGGAGGCGAGAGAGACCCCACAAAACAGAGAATGGTTCAAGGGCCATACTGTGGACTGGCTATGCAGACAGGTGTGGGAGCCAAGGACAGGCTTCCAGATCAGCGCCCCTGGAAGGGGTATACTGGGCTCCCAAAGGCTGTGGATGGGGAGTCATGGTCCAGAAAAGGAAGGGAGTTCTCTTGGGCAAGGATCCTGACATCTGTGGAGCGTAGAAGGCAGATCCTGGGGTGGAGGATGAGGTTGAAGGTGGGCATGGCCGGAACAGTCTAGAAAGTCCTGCAGGAAAGCCTGAACTGGGGCGGTTGCAGGAAGGACTGGGGCGAGCTGGAGGCAAGGAGGCCAGGCGGGCTTGGAGGCCAGGGAGCCTGGCTGTGGTGGGACGTGGCAGGAAGGTAGCCTTAGATGGCAGGAAGAAAGGGAAAGGTGTGGTAGGTCTCAGAGCCAGTTTGGGGAGGAAAGGAAGGAGCCACAGAGTCAAAAGTCACAGGTTTTCAGCCTTGGAGGTCACTCACCAAAGAGGCGGAGCTGGCCAGTGGGCGGGGCCGGGGCTCAGGAGGCCCAGGTGCAGCAGCCATAGGTCTCTCCACAAGGGGGCGCTCACAGTCTATCTTTGCATTTATAGTTAGGACTATCTTCAAGGCAAAGACGTGGATTTGTGCTGGGTACCGGAACCAATAGCATTGGAACTTCAGTTTCCAGTTTACCTAGCTTATTGCATGTACTTTTACAGTTAGTTCTAAACACATTTCCAACAATTAACACTTCTCCTTTAGGAAACTAAAGCATTAAGTCGGGACCACATTTCCAACAATTAACACTTCTCCTTTAGGAAACTAAAGCATTAAGTCGGGACTTTGGGAGATACTTGGGAGACGGCTACACACACACACACATGCATGCACGCACACACGGACAGCGATGTGCACACACACACACACACACACACACACACACACACACACACACTGTCGTGTTCAAGGGGAGCCAGGGAGGAGCAGGGGTCTGTCAGAGAGAAGGAAGATGGTGGCTGGGGGTGAGTTTAGATTGAGGTGACCTACAGGACATGTTTGGCAGGCTCAGCCAAGAGGCAGGGACTCAAGAGGTGACTGTGGGAGCCTGCTGATTAGGTGATTCCTTCGGCGTTGAGAGGTTGTCTGTCACTGTGCCTTTGCTTCTGCTGTTCCCTCTGCTTGTTAGCCACCCTGCAAAGTCCATGTCTGTGACGCCTTCCCCTACCTGACACGCACACCGCTGCACTTACAGGACCCCCAGCCCCACACAGGCTAGCCGTACCCCCTTCTGAGCCCCCACTGAGCTTCTATTCGGCCCCCGGAATGTCTCCCCCGTTGTGCAGGTGTGACTTCCGCTGACTGCGCGCTGCTGGAGGGCAGTCTTCTCGTCATCCCCCTTGCCCAGCTCCATGCCTAGGACACGGATGGTGCTCAATAAATGATGGTTGGCCGGCTGAATAAATGACTGGCTGTGCCTCAAGGAAGCCCATGACTGCGGGGGGATGGAGGAGAACCTGAAGCAGGAAGTGGAGACATCCCTGTCTGTCCACAGGTCCTTCTCCTATGTGGACAACTATAATCGGGACATCCGCTTTGACAACATCTACATCAGCACCTACTTCTATCAGATCGATGAACGCAGGAAGAAGCTGGTGTGTGGACACAGCCCTGCCCCAGGGTACCCTGCTGCGTGGCCTGTGTGGGCCTCATGCTCCTGGAGGGCAAAGGGGAGAGTGCAGAGGACCACTGGGGTTCCTCACTGTGTGGACATTTTTTTTTTCCCCCAGGGCAAAAGGACTCTGCTGCCGCTCCGTAAAGCCGAGGAGAAAACCGTCATCTTTCCCTGCAAGCCCACAATCCAGGCCTCAGAAATGAAAAACGCGGTGAGGAAGGCATGGGGGGCACGCATCTGCAGGGTGGCGGGCAAAGGGCATCAGGGTGCCCATGCCAAGCAGGCAGCGTTACCCAGTCCCACCGCTCCTGCTCCTTGGGCAGGTAAGGGAGCTCCTGGAGTCGCTGCCCGTCCTCCTGCTGCTGGTGGTGCTGTGTGGGCTGGACTGGGCTCTCTATTCCATCTTCGACACCATCCGCCACCACTCCTTCCTGCAGTACTCCTTCCGCAGTGAGCTCCTACCCTACTCTTGGCTCCAGACCCTCTTGTCCAACTCAGCCCCGAGAGACACCAACTCCCACCTCTGTGCAGCCACCTCACCACAATTCTCCCAATTCTGTCTTCTTCTGCTCCCCTTCTCTGACTCAGCCCCTCCCTGACATCCTCCAGGTCACATCTCAAACTGGCAGCTGTCACTGGGGGCCTTAGTCCCCACCCTTTGCATCTACAACAGAGAGGAGTTAGGTTCCTTGAGATGACAGAAAGTCCTGGGCTGCTGAGTAGTTCTCTGCCTGGACCCCTCCCCTACATCCAGCCCCCAGCCCGTCCCATCCCCTTAACCCCAACTTTTTCCTGATCCCCCCCACCTACGGCCCCATTCCTGACCTCAGGCAGTCATAAACTGGAGGTGAAGGTGGAAGGAGATTCCATGCTTGCCCGGCTTCTTCGGAATACCATTGGGGCCCTGAATACCTCCTCAGAGACGGCGGTAGAATCCAACAACATGCGTGAGTGACACTAACAGTCTGTATCAGAGGACTTGCGTGCTGGGGTGGGGAGTGGGCAGAGGTCAAAAAACGCCAAGGTAAAGGGTTGGGGGACTGGGCTTGAGTGTGGAGAGATGGGTGTCACTGGGCTTGGGTTGGGTAAATCAGAGGGCTGGCAGGCTTGAAGAGTGGAGGATGACAAGCTTGGGTCATAGAAGTCTGGGGACTGAAGCCATGGTCAGACGGTAGGGATTCCAGCCTTCTGGTGCAGAGCTGGCCAATAGAACTTTCTGCCATGATACTATTGTTCTAGATGTGCATCCCATTGAGTGAACAGCCTTGTGTGCCTAGTGGCTGCCATATTGACAGCGCAGCTCTGGAGGGTGAAGGGCAGGCAGGAGGAAAGTAGAGGGATCGGACGCCAAACCTACACATCCCACTGGGGTGGGAAGTCCAACTGCGGGCTGCCCTGTCCCTCGGATGGCCCTGGCCAGCCCCTGACAGGCCTACCTCCCACCCCCAGCCTGCCTGCCCCAGCCCGAGAGCATGGATGCCCAAGCCTACTTCAGGGCCGCACTACCAACTGGCCTGCTGATGTGTCTGTGCCTGCTCCAGGCTTTCGGCTACCGGCTCCGGAGGGTCATCGCAGCCTTCTACTTTCCCAAGGTGTGCCCCACCCCTGCACACACACCCAGCTCCCTACAACCCATCCTTTGGGAGCTGTCCTTTCCCCTCTGCCCTGTCACTGTCATTGACCCCCTCTCCCTGCCCTCAGCGAGAGAAGAAGCGGATCTTGTTCTTCTACAACGATCTACTGAGGAAGAGAGCAGCCTTCACCAAACTGAGGAGGGCCGCCATCGTGAGGCGGGCCCACCAGCAGAGGGCTCCGGTAAGTCCAGGCCTGAGCCAGGCCGGAGACCTGTGGGAGAGGGGGCATCTCTCTTCAGCCCACCCAGCACCCACCAAAGGCCTCAGGCCTACTCAAGGTCAGTGAGTTCTGATGTGGTAGATGCTAAGGGCCCTGGTCATCCAGCTCCAGGAGGCCAGGGCTGTGTCTCTCTCTGTACCCCAGGATCCAGCCCAACCAGATATACTCACTGGACCACTGGGGCAGAAAGCAGACAAGGGGAATCAGGCTTGATCCAGTCTGGTCAGAGGTCCCCAAGAGGGGCTTACCAGATACCGGGGGCCCAAGGCAAAGCCACAGTGTTCCTGAGAGGGCTGCAGACCAGAAGCTCACTGCAGTTCAGAGTCAGGGGATAGGCAGGTGGACGGGGGATCAGGAAGGCCTTACGAAGGGGCACATGGTGCGTGGGAACATCAGAGTCAGGAGAGCCAACTTCCCTCCAGTCCACACTCCATCATTAGGCCCTACGACCTTGGCCAAGGTCCTCACTGGGCCTCCCCTCTGAAGAATGGGGAGGTTAGGCAGATCTGTCAGGCCTGCTCACCAGAGAACAGTGTGTGTGGTGGTCCCGCATGGGGCTGTGGTGCCAGAGAGCCTGGGTTTGAATCCCGGTTCCTCCCTTTACTTCCGTGGCAGCTGTGTGACCTTGACCTCTGTGCCTTGGTTTTTCCCTTCTGGAAAATGAAGTTTACTCCGTCTGGTTGTTGCAAGGATTACATGAGCTCACGTACATAAAGCACTCTCGTGGTGCTGGCGGGTAGCAAGTGCTATATACGTGTTTGTTGTCACTGTGTGACCCTCTTCAAACTGTCAGTTTTCTCAGCTGATAGAGATGATGATGATAGTAATATCTGCCGTATATGGTTAGTGTGTAAATTCATTTAGTTACTGTTCTCAGTACAGGGACCAACACTGTAAACAGAACAACGAACGGCTGCCATTCTCGTTTCTTCCATCCCTAACAAAGCTCCTAAAAGTGAGAGATTGTGTTCCGCTCACCTTTGGCTTCAGTGCCTAGATCCTAAGATTCCCCAGGGTGCACAGTAGGGGTGCAATGAACATCTGATGAAGAAACAAACACAGTGTGGTTCTGTGACCTGGCTCTGAAATAAGTTGGATTTTGATGGGCAGTTGAGGGGCATTGGTTTCAGGCTGAGGGAAGAGAATGTGCAAAGACCAAAGGGATTGTCAAGTGTCAGGGCTAGGCTAGGGATTAAAACGGCACAGAAGGGACAGCATTCAGGGAGGGATAAGGTGGAACAGGAGGAATCCGTGAGCAGTGCAAACGATTAAGGGCTCAGCTACTAACTGAAAGGTTGGTGGTTTGAATCCACCCAGAGGTGCCTCAGAAGAAAGGCCTGGGATCTGCTTCTGAAAGGCCACACCCATGAAAATCCTATGGAGCACAGTTCTACTCTGCAAGACATGGGTGATCATGAGTCAGAATCAGCTAGTAGCAACTGGTTTTTTTTTTGTTTTGTTTTGTTTTTAAGGTGGAGCAGAGGCTAGAAAGGAACCGATTATAGAAGGCCCTAAAGGCCAAACCCAGGAGTTCTGCCTTTGTCTGGCAAGGCAGTGGGGCCCCTGGAGTTTCCGAAGCAAGAGAATCGCCTGATAAGATGGAAAGGAATGCCTGGCAATTGTGCAGAGAGAGGGTGGGTGGGGGAGCATAATGACTCAGGCTTGTGACATGAAATCAGGGCACTGGGTCCAATCCATTAGATCATTTACTAGCTGCGTGCCTTTGGGAAAGTCACTTAATCTTTCTGAGATTCACCTTTCTCATCTGTAAAGTGAGGATAACAATGGTGATAGTCTTATGTGCTCTATTCACTTCGCAGCCCCCTGGTGAGATCCAAATAAGATGATTGATTTATGGGAAAGCGTAAATGATAGTTGTCGTTGTTATTGGCGGGAGAGTCTAGAGGCTGCATCCTCCCACTCTCCATCACGTGAACAGAGTTGGCGAGGGACACTCTCTAAGACCCACGTCCTTAACGCCCTCCCCCTTCAGGGGTGTCCTTCGCTCACTCCAGCCCCCTCCAACATGTGGGCACTGTCAGGCCTTGAACTTCAGAATAGGAGCGCTTTCCAGGCCCCCAGGGAGCCCTAGTGGTGCAGTGGTTAAGAGCTTGGCTGCTAACCAAAAGGTCGGCAGTTCGAATCCACCAGCTGCTCGTTGGAAATGCTATGGGGGGCAGTTCTACCTTGTTCTATAGGGTCGCTATGAGTCTCGAAGACAACCGGTTTGGTTTTTCCAGGCCCGCCAGCAACTTTTCCCCCCGGCTTGTTCCCCAGCTGGCTCTAAGCCTTCCTCACCTCCCAACAGCGCCACCACCTGGTTGACATCTTGCACCGCCGCTGTCCCCTCCTGCGCCGCTGGCTGCGCCGGCGCTGCGTGGTGTGCCTGGCACCCGAGACGCCCGAGTCCTACGTGTGCCCGACGCCGGGCTGCGAGACCGTGTACTGCCGGTCGTGCTGGGTCGACATGCGGCAGCAGTGCCCGGTCTGCACACCCCGCGAGGAGCTCTCCTCCTCCGCCTTCAGCGACAGCAACGACGACGCTACCTACGCGGAGTGAAGGGGCATCCCGCCCACTCTCCCAGCCTGCTCCTTCCTGTTTAATAAAACGCTCTGTATCCTTCTGGTGCGGCACCTCGCGGGGGTCCGGAGCCGGGGTGAGCCAGAAGCCGCCTTAGCCGGCAGTCGGAAGGGCTGACCCGCCTGATCCCCGCAGGGCCGGGCCGCGGAGGCGAGGCCGAGGGGCAGCAAAGCCGCTAGGGAGACACTGGAGCCCGGGTCGGCAGAGGCGTGACGCCCCAGCCGGTCAGACCGGGCCTCGGCTCCCAGTCGCGAGTCTCGCCCAGCACAGTAGCTGCTGGATTAGCAGCTGTGTAGCACACCGCGGGCGGGGCCGGCCTCAGCCGGCTTTGTGGGCGGAGCCGGCCCTGTGGGCGGAGTCCCGGCTTAGCACCCGGCGCGCGGCGGGGGCGGGGCCTTGACGGGGCGGAGCCTGGCACCCGGTCTGGTAGGAGGGGGCGGGGCGGAGCCTGGTAGCTGCGCGGGGCGGCAGAGTGAGCAGAGCAGACGCGGCTGCCCCGGCTCCTCGGCGCGCGGCCCCGCACCTGCTGCACTAGCCCGGCCCCGGGCGCCGCTGCCATGCGGCTGGCGCTGCTCTGGGCACTGGGGCTCCTGGGTGCGGGCAGCCCTCTGCCCTCCCGGCCGCTCCCAAATATAGGTGAGTCCCGGCCAAGGGTGGGCCGGGGGCAGACCGGGAGGGGGCGCGGGGACATAGGGAGGCACTGGGCAAGGGGGTCGGCTGGAGACCCTCGGAGAACCCGACCAGAACGCTGCCAGCGCGCGTCCGCCGTCCCGGTCCGAGGGACCGGCGACTTGGCTATGGAGAGAAGAAGGGGGGATGCCGGCGCCCCCCGCTCGGTCGGTTATCTGTGTGGACGCCGCGGACACTTTCAGGCTTCGGTGCCAGGCACCAAAGGGCCTGTCCCAGCGCTCCTCACAATCGTGGGAGATGCTCCCGAGTACTGACGTCTTTGCTCCTCTGGGGCCTAGCTGACCGGTCCACCCGGTGCCAGGGCGCCGAGGGGACACGGCTCGCAGTGTTTGGCGCAGAGGATTCTTCCTGGACCCTCATCCCAGGCCTGGGCAGCCGGGCACCCATCACCCTGAGACTTGCCACCAGAAGCCTGTCTGAGCGGGAGGGGGCCCTGGAGGAGCCAGGAGAGGGGAGAATTGGCCAGGAAAGAGGCTGGGACACCAGCTCCTCTTTGGAACTTTCACTTCCCGCTGCTGTCTTGGGCCAGGGGGCCGAGAGGGCAGGCGGAGGTGGAGTGTCCGGAGGAGGGAGGGCCATTGTGCGGGGGTGTGAGGGAGGACGCTAGGAGGAACCCGAGGCTGTGGGGAGAACGGGTGTGCCTGGCTGGGCATGAGGGGTGTTTAGGGAGGTGGGAGTATTTGCACTGCTCACCCAGAGATGGGCGTTCCCGGCAGGCATCCCCGATGTGAGGGAAGGGGAGGGTGAGTGGGCACCCAGCCACAAGGCTCGCCCAGTCCTGAGAGAAGGCGTTCCTGGGGGAGGGGGGTTGGAAGCGAGTGGGAACAGGGGGAGAGTCCCTGTGAGAACCCGGGATTGGCCTGAGGGGGACAGGGAGAGGCTACAGGCTGAGCTTCTTTCTCTGAGGACCGTGTGGATGGGTTGAAACGAAGTAAGTTGGAGAAAGGCCCCCTCTCCCTCTCTATTCTCGAAGTTCCAGCAAGTTGTACAGAGGCCCTTCAGACAGCGATGTGGTGTGTTGGGGGCTTGGGGGGTCGGAGGGGACTAGCCACCCCCAGCCCTGGTACTGATGCTCTCAGTACTCTCTTGGGGTGTTCTGGGGACCCTGCAGGTGGCACCGGGGAGCAGGAGAGACCAGAGAAGGCCCTGAGTGGGCCCTTGGAGCCCCAGATCCTTCAGGACCACCTCGTGCTCAGCCTAGCGGAGGTACTTCAGGTGGGCCTCTTCTCTCTAATAAATACACAAATACACCCACCACCACCCCGTCTCCCCCTACCCCCCAGAATCAGGTGTCTCGAAGCCAGACTCTGGCCAAGGAGCAGGGCGAGTGGACTCCATTGCAGCAGGTCCATTCCAGGTCTGGCTCGCTCTCCCACTGTACCCCAACACCTGGCTTCACTTATTTCCTCCCCTCCTCTGTACACACATCTGTCTGCCTCAGCCTCACCCAACCCATCCATCTCCACTGGGGCAACTCTGAGGCCAATCTTGCTTTCCTGGTCTCATGCTGTGGGTTCTCTCAGTGGGGGTACTTCTTAGAGAGGGTCAGGGCTTCACCACCACCCCCTCCCCCAATTCTAAAGCTGAGTCAGAGGAAGGGCTGGGGCCTGTGCTGGGTCCTCCACGATGCTTCCTCTCTGGGCAGGAAGCCGAGAAGGGGTGGCTCAGATACCTTCCTTGACCTCCCTACGCAACCCCCCAGAACAATGCCCCAGGCCAGGCAGGGCTTCCTGGCCCCTCCCTCAGGAACCCCCTCCCCAGTGATCTAATCCTCAGTGCTCTCCTGAGAGCATGAGGTTTTCTGTTGAGAGGGTAGGAGTTGTGGGCAGGGACAGGGAGGTGACACGCCCTCTGGTGCCCACAGACCAGTCTGCCCGAGGCCCTGCGGATCAGATTGGAGCTGGACGGTGAGAGTCATATTCTGGAGCTACAACGGAATAGGTAAGGATGATGGGGGTAATAGTAACAACAGCGTAATGGCTAACAACTTGTGTAGGATTTATTACGTGCCAGATACTAAGTGCTTCAACTCATTTAATCCTTATAACAAACCTATAAGGTAGACACTATTGCTATTGTTATCATTCTATTATTATTGTCCTCATTTTATGTATGAAGAAGCCAAAGCACAGAGAAGTTAAAAAACTCACCCAATGGAAAGGGAAGAGGCCCCGGATAAGTAAAGGATTACTCAACAAGAAGAACAAAGTGGGAGACCTCACACTACCTGATTTCAGAACCTATTATACCACACGGTAGTCATAACAGCCTGATACTGGTACAACAACAGATACCAGTGGAGCAGAATTGAGTATCCAGACATAAATTCATCAGCCTATGAGCAGCTGATATTTGACAAAGGCCCAAAGGCCCTTAATTGGGGAAAAGACATTCTCTTTAACAAATACTGCTGGCATAAACTGGATATCCATTAGCAACAAAATGAAACAAGACCCATATCTCTCACACCATGTACAAAAACTAACTCAAAATGGATCAAAGACCTAAATATAAAATCTAAAAC
>NW_004444149.1:1979911-1989474 GCF_000243295.1 Trichechus manatus latirostris | reverse complement strand
ACTCTTTAGACTAAGATTAGACTGGACTATGGGACATAAAATACTTGTGAAGAATGTGCTTCTTAGCTCAAGTAGGTACATGAGACTAAATGGGCAGCTCCTGTCCGGAGGTGAGATAAGAAGGCAGAGAGGGTCAGGAGCTGGCTGAATGGACACGGGAAATCAGGGGTGAAAAGGAAGAGTGTGCTGTCACAGTATAGGGAGAGCAACTAGGGTCACATAACAATGTGTGTATAAATTTTTGTAGGAGAGACTAATGTGAATTGTAAACTGTCACTTAAACTACAACAATAAAAAAAAGACTTGCCCAAGGTCACAGAGTTAATGTGGTGAAGCCCAGATTGGAGCCCAGATAGCCTGGCAGGGTCTGTGGCCCAGTCACCACACTCTGCTGCTCCTGGGGGAAGCGGGAAGGCTGGGGGGCCGCCACCTCCAGGCCTCCAAGCCAGTCACTGCACCACCCTGGAAGGCAGCCCTGACGCGGTCCTCTTTTTTCTTCTCTCTGCAGGGAGCCAGTCCCAGGCCACCCTACCCTGGTGTGGTACCAGCCTGATGGCACCAGGGTGGTCAGTGAGGGTCATCCTCTGGTGAG
This sequence comes from Trichechus manatus latirostris, assembly GCF_000243295.1. NCBI lineage: Eukaryota > Metazoa > Chordata > Mammalia > Sirenia > Trichechidae > Trichechus > Trichechus manatus. Next base: position 1,988,882 of record NW_004444149.1, on the reverse strand, counting down.
TCAGACCCCCGTGGCCCTGTTCCTGTCCAGGAGGAGGGAGAGAGGGGGCAACGGGGGGGGGGGTGCCATCCCTGGAGGATGTAGGTAGACACTGCATCGTTTTATCAACAGGCTAGACTCCTGGGTTCAAATCCTGGCCTGTCCTTCAAGTTGGCATTGACATTGTTTCTCTGCTGTAGGAAAACTGCTGCTACCAGGGAAGCGTGCAAGGCCATGCAGACTCCTGGGTCTCCATCTGCACCTGCTCGGGGCTCAGGTACGGTGGGCGGGTTCCATGAAGGTGGAGAGGGTGAGGAGGCCGCCTGGATGGAGCTGAAATGCTCCCTGACTTCCTGCATTTTTCCCTAGGGGCTTGGTGGTCCTGTCCCCAGAAAGAAGCTACACCCTGGAGCTGGGGCCTGCGGACCTTCAGGGTCCTCCCATTATCTCCCGGATCCAAGACCTCGTCCTGCCAGGCCACACCTGTACCCTGAACAGGGGTGCATCTGTGCCTACTCGGCCTCCACCAGAGCAGCCCTTGAGACAGCGCCACACTCGCCGGGTAAGGATGAAGGGCAGGAGAGCTGGGTTTTAGGTGTATGGTGGGCTATTTGTTAACAGTAACAACAGCTCCTGCTATTGGAAAAATGTCCACATGCACTTTGTGAATATTATTTCATTTACTCTTCCCAGCAACTCTAGGGGGTAGGTACTGTCAATAGCCCCGCTGCCTTCGAGTCGATTCGGACTCATCGCAACCCTACAGGACAGGGTAGAACTGCCCCATAAGGTTTCCAAGGAGTGGCTGGTGGATTTGAACGGCCGACCTTTTGGTTAGCAGCCAAGCTCTTAACCACTGTGCCACTAGGGCTCCTTGGTACTATCAATAGCTCTATTTTAAAATGAGGAAACCAGCTCAGAGAGGTTAAGTGACTTGCCTAAGGCCACACAGCTAATAAATGGTACATCCAGAATTCAAGACATAGATAGGTATTTGACTCAAACTCTCATCTGTCTTATGATGCCATTTGCAAAGAGCTCTCACTTGGGTATAGAAATACATAGTTACTAATTACAAAGCTATAAAAACCCAATTTTCTAATTTATAAAATGGAGATTTCTTTTAAAAAAACTACTTACCTTATAGGGTTTCCGTAAAGATTAAATCAATATATATATTGATTCATATAGATATATAAATATTTATTTATATATATTTGTGTATATATATATATATATAATGCTTAGAATTGTATCCAGCGTATAGTAAGTATTGCATATACCACTTGCCATCAAGTTGACTCCGACTTATGGGGACCCCACGTGTGTCAAGAGTAGAACTGTGTTCCATAGAGTTTTCAGTGGCTGATTTTTTGGAAGTAGATTGCCAGGCCTTTCTTCTGAGGTGCCTCTGGGTGGATTCTAACCTTTCGGTTAGCAGCCAAGCACATTAACTGTTTGTACCACCTGGGGACCCCAAGTCCTCGACAGTGTTGTTGTTACTATTTGAAATTTGGAGAAAGCACTGAGTTTGGAGCTAGAAAAGTAGGGTTTTACTCCCAGCTTTATAACCTACTCCTTGGCCCACCCTGGGCAAGTCCCTGGCCTCTCTGGCTCTCAGGGGTTCATCGTAAAAGGGGATCTTCACCCACCTCTGTCTGACTACCCAGCGTGGGAGTGGACACAGCTTGGTCAGCCCTGTACAGCTGCTGGCAGTGAGCAGCGGGGTATACCTGATGGCCCTTCTCCTTGTCCACAGCGGAGGCGGGATGTGGTGACAGAGACCAAAATTGTTGAACTGGTGATTGTAGCCGACCATTCGGAGGTGAGCCTGCTGGCCCCGGCACATCCTGGCCCACGTCCCACCAACCCTGCCGCCTTTCATGGTGACCTCTCTGGGCCCACAGGTCCAGAGGTACCCGGACTTCCAGCACCTGCTGAACCGCACACTGGAAGTGGCTTTCATCCTGGACACAGTGAGTGCTGGGTTGGGCAGCCTCTCTGTGGCCCCCTGACCACAGGAACCCTCTCCTGAACCCCAGCTCTCTTTCAGTTCTTCCGGCCCCTGAATGTACGGGTGGCACTAGTGGGCCTGGAGGCTTGGACCCGGGCTGACCTGGTGGAGATAAGCTCGGACCCAAGCATCACGCTCAATAACTTCCTCCGCTGGCGCCGGACAGAGCTGCTGCCTCGATTACCCCACGACAGTGCCCAGCTGGTGACGTAAGGCCCCCAGGCTCAGCCACCAGCGCCAGCTCTGCCCTGCCCTGGCCAATTTCATACTCCTTCAACTCTTTACCTGAGGCCCCAAAGCTCTGCCCCCTTGGCTTTGGCCCCTGACCTTGACCTCTGGATCCCACAGGGCTACTTCGTTCTCTGGGCCGGTGGTGGGTATGGCCATTCAGAACTCCATCTGCTCTCCTGACTTCTCGGGAGGTGTGAACATGGTGAGGTATTCCCAGGTCTCCTCCCCATTCCCAATTCAGTTCACCCCGGTGGGGGTACCATCTATTCACTGAAGCCCCACTACAAAGTTACCCAGCCCCAAAGCTATGGGTATAGGGGCAGGCGTGCATGACGCGGCCTCTGCTATCAGGGAACCCCTCACTTGTGGCCAGCTCGTCACTTGTGAGGTCTGCCCAGGGGCAGGGGAGGGGGAGCAGCTGAGGTCCGAAGTAGAGTGATCTCCCAGGACCACACAGTGAGAGCAGGGGGCAGAGCTGGGCTGGAACCCAGGTTCCCTGCCCCCCAGGCCTGGGCTCTCCTGCTTCAGAAGCAGTTAAGGAGGCAGGCAGTGCCGGCTAAGTGCCCAGGAGGTCAGGTGAAGCAAGAACAGGGCAGTGAAGATGAGCTGGGCATTATGGTGGAGGCAGGCTGGGGCTGGACCTGGGGTGTCCCTTCCCCAATGACAGGACCACTCCATGAGCACTATGGGAGTTGCCTCCTCCATAGCCCACGAGTTGGGCCACAGTCTGGGCCTGGACCACGACCTGCCTGGGAGCACCTGTCCCTGTCCAGGGCCAGCCCCAGCCAAGAACTGCATTATGGAGGCCTCCACAGAGTGAGTAACAGGGATGCAGGGAGGGGATGGGGCAGTGGGCAGGGAGAGGTCCACACCCCAACCCTCCGCCGCCCTCCACAGCTTCCTGCCAGGCCTGAACTTCAGCAACTGCAGCCGACAGGCCCTGGAGAAAGCGCTCCTGGACGGCCTGGGGAGCTGCCTTTTTGAACGGCCGGCCAGCCTGTCCTCTACAGGTCCCTTCTGCGGAAATATGTTTGTGGAGACTGGCGAGCAGTGTGACTGTGGCTTCCCGGATGTAAGTCCCCTCACCCAAAGCCTTGCCCCACTTACTCCTGTGCCCTCACCCTGGCTCCTTAGCCCTTCTCCCAGCCTCCCGAGCCTGCGCTGCCCTCTCTGCTTCCTGCGGGGGCCTCCCAAGCCTCTGGCAACCCCTTGTCTGCAGGGAGAGCACACAGACTGTGGGGCTCTGGCTCTCACTTGCTGGGCTTAGTCTTCTCTGGGAGGATGGGTTGGAGATCAGCTCCAGACCCAGCCTCCTTGGTGCCCTTGCACACAGGACTGCACTGATCCCTGCTGTGATTACTTCACCTGCCAGCTGAGGCCAGGGGCACAGTGTGCATCCGACGGGCCCTGTTGTCAAAACTGCCAGGTAGGCACAGACTGGACTGGCCACCCGGAGCTCCTCTGCCAGGGGCAAGGGTGGGAAGGGTCATTCTGGCCCCTCAGGCCTGGCTGCATCTGCCCAGCGCCCACACTCAGGCTTGCCCGACCTCCACAGCTGCGCCCGGCTGGCTGGCAGTGCCGTCCTTCCCGAGGGGACTGCGACTTGCCCGAGTCCTGCCCAGGAGACAGCTCCCAGTGCCCGCCTGATGTCAGCCTGGGGGACGGCGTGCCCTGTGCTGGCGGACAGGCTGTGTGCATGCAGGGGCGTTGTGCCTCCTATGCCCAGCAGTGCCAGGCGCTCTGGGGACCCGGGGCCCAGCCTGCCGCGCCCCTTTGCCTCCGTACTGCTAACACTCGGGGGGACGCCTTTGGGAACTGCGGGCGCAACCCCAACGGCAGCTATGTGTCCTGCACCCCTAGGTGAGTGAGGAAAGCCAGCTCCTCCTCTGGATTTGGGGGAGTCTCGGCCCCACCCCCACTGATCCTCTGCACCCTCTCCCCAGAGACACCATCTGTGGGCAGCTCCAGTGCCGAGGGGGTAGGGCCCAGCCTCTGCTGGGCTCGGCCCGGGACATGACCTGGAAGATGCTGGAAGCCAACGGGACTCAGCTGAACTGCAGCTGGGTGCACCTGGACCTGGGCAATGATGTGCTCCAGCCCCTTTTGGCTCTGCCTGGCACAGCCTGTGGCCCTGGCCTGGTGAGCAGCCTGGTGGGGACGGGGGGACATCTGGACCAAGGGGAGCATTGCTCAGACCACACTAACCACCAGTGTGAGGAGCACAGATTCCGAGGGGGGCTCTGATTCTCGCATCAGATTCAGCCAAGTCCTGTCCTCCCGCTGAGTGTGCTTTCCCCATCTGTAAAAGCAGGGGTGTGACCTCAGCCGTGTTGGCCTCCGGTCCCAGTAAAGCGTTGTGAGAATGTGATCTTTGTCCTCTCCCCACTGGACAGGTGTGCATTGACCATCGATGCCAGCCCATGGATCTCCTGGGGGCACAGGAATGTCAAAGCAAATGCCATGGCCATGGGGTAAGCTGGCATGATGGGGAGGGGGCAAGAAGCCCCTAGGGAGCAAAAGAATGCTGGGCTTCAGAAAGAGACATACCTGGGTTCTAATCCCGTGCTCTACTACTTCCTAGCTGTGTGACCTAGGGCAGGTTATTAACCTCTCTGAGCTTGGTTTCCTCACCTGTCACATGGGCCTAATAATAGTACCCACTTCATGGGGTACATGAGAGGAGCGTGAAAGCTTCCAGCACGGTCCTCAGCATATGTGAAGTGCTCAGTAAACGTTAGTGTGATTTCATTTTCTCCAGCGGGGCTAAGGGCTCCCTCTCTCCAGGGCTCTGGCTCTCTGTACCCTCCAGATGTAGGAAGCCGGGACCTTGAAAAAGCCCCTAATTGCTCTCCCTGTCCCTCCTAGGTCTGCGACAGCAATAAGCACTGTCACTGTGAGGAGGGATGGGCACCCCCTGACTGCATGACCCAGATCAGAGGTTAATGAGGCCTGGGTTAGAGGGCAGAGTGGCTCGTCCTTTACCTTCGCCCTTGACCCTCACTTTCTGACCCCTTTTCCTCTGGTTCCCTGACTCTCTGTGGCCCCTGACTCCTAAGCTGTCTCTCTCATTGACCTCAGTCCCTGCCCCCTGCTCCTTCCAGGGTTCCTAACCCTTCCCGTATTCACCCCTAACCTCACCTCACAGAAACCAGCTCCCTGACCACAGGGCTGCTCCTCAGCCTCCTGCTGCTGCTGGTTCTGGTGCTGCTTGGGGCGACCTACTGGCACCGTGCCCGCCTGCGCCAACGACTCTGCCAGCTCAAGGGACCCAGCTGCCAATACAGGTACCAACCTCACCCCCCTGCCACCAACTCCCTCCTCTGGGGACACCAGCTCTGGAGCCATGCTCTACCCTCTCTGCAGCCCCCACCACCTAGTTCCCCAGACCTTAAACTTGCTGATGCCACACTCCACGCACCTCCCTTCCCCCATGTGACTCTGTAATGCTTCGCTTCTCACGTTACATCCCTGTGGGGCAGCTGGGATGTCAGGAGCCCCTGTGCCAGCCAGCGGTGCTGGGTCACTGGGGCCCTCCTAGGCTGGTCAGCTTCCCCTCCTCACCCCTAACTTGGTCTAAACCTCACGTAAGCTCCTCTCCCAGGGGCTGCAAAGGGTAACCCTGCTGGAGGGTGGCACAGGGGTGGAGAACAGGGTCTGAGTCTAGGCCCTCCCCCTCCTTGCCTTTCTCCATGCTCAGGGCAGCCCAGCCTGGTGCCCCGGAGCACCCAGGACCCCCGCAGAGGGCCCTGCTGATGCCAGGCACCAAGGTGAGTCCTGGATGCCAGAGGAGAAGGGGCCCAGCTTGGCCTGGCATCCAGCTTGGGCCCTTGGGTGGGGGAGGAGTTGAAGGCTCCAGACTCAAAGAAAGGCTAGTACTGCCCACAGGCTGGTCAGAGGAGCCAGGGCAGCCCAGTCCTCCCCTCCCCTCCCCTCCTTCCCCCCTCCCTTCCCCTCCTTCTCACCCTCTCCCCTTCCCTCCCTCCTTTTCCCACTTCCCTCCCCTACCCCTCCCTTCCCCTTCTCCCCTCCCCTCCCTCTCCCCTCTTCCCTCTCCCCTCCCCTGGCTGCAGGTGGGAAGCCCCGCCAGCCTGCAGTGGGGGAGGGGCGGTCACCTAAAGGAAGGGCTGCTGAGCCCTTTGAGCTGGCCAAGCTGGTGGCTTTGAGAGGTGGGTCTGTGTGTGCTCCCAGCAGTGGCCCCTGGAGGGCACTAGGGAGGTGGTGCTCGGAATGGCCCCGAGGGCGCCAGGACCCGCCGAGGCCCAGGTTACCATGTGTAGAAGGGCTGGTGGCTGCCCCTGCCTGGAGCCCCCTGGATGTGGTGACGGGAGGATGCCTGCATGCCCACTACAGCACTGTCCCCCCCTCTGCACGTCACCGAGTAACTGCACGCACAGCCCCTGCTGCCCCTGGGGTCCTGGCTGCCCCTCCTGAGCACTAACCCCTCTCTGCCCACATTGTCTCTCTGTGGCCGTCTGCTCCTCCCGCTCTCTCAGCAGACTAGCGCTCTCAGCTTCCCGGCCCCCCCTTCCAGGCCGCTGCCACCTGACCCTGTGCCCAAGAGACTGCAGGTAAATCTGGGCCAGGCCCGCCCTGGCCGAGAGCAGGGGGGAGGCTTGGTGCTTAATGGCCATTCTCATCCCTGCTCCCTGCCAGTGGGGGTCTCCATTAGGTGACCAGGGTGCCCGTCAGTCACTCTCAGCCCTAGACGCAGCAAAGGGCGAGCCTCCTGCCTTGGTTTCTACCACCGTCTGGTGGTCATTGGCGGGACTGCAGTTATCCAAGGACTCCGTGGTGACCCGCCCCCTTCCTCCCCTGAGGCATCTTCTGTGAGGCACCCAAGCCCTCTGTGCATGCCCCATTCTCTCCTGCCCCTTAACTGACTGGCTTTGCACGTTGACCTGAACCTCTCGGGGGCACCTCTGCATGCCCACTGCCCGTGGCTGCGCTCTCATGCCCACTGGCCCTCTCTCTGTTCAGGCCAAGCTGGCTGACCGACCCAACCCCCCCACGCGCCCTCTGCCTGCTGACCCGGTGGTGAGGCGCCCGAAGGTAACAGTGGGGAGAGAGAAGGGCATGGCCCCTCCCCCCACTAGGGCTGTGGTGCTGGTAGCCTTGGCGGTGGTGGCCGTGGCGAGATGCCCCCTCTGTTCCCGAGGGTACCTACCCCAGTGGCGCCTTTAACGGTGACAGGTTTGTTTGGAGACAAGGGTGACCTTTGGGTGCCGCTCCCAAGCTGGTGTTCCCCAGCGCCAGTGCATCAGGAGTAGGCAACGTGACACCCCCTCCCAAGCGGGTCCACTGCCTTCTCTCTCTCAGCCTCAGGGGCCTGCCAAGCCACCACCCCCGAGGAAGCCGTTGCCTTCCCACCCCCAGGGCCGGCGCCCATTGGATAACCAGGCTAGCCCAGGGACTGGAATTCCACCCCAGGTGATACCTTCCAGGTAGGCACGGAGGGGTGCTGAGGATGGATGGTCCGCCGAGTGGTCTGGCGAAAGGAGACCTCTGACATCCTTTTTTCTGGCTTCCCCAGGCCAGCGCCGCCGCCCCCAGCAGTGGCCTCCCTCTACCTCTGACCTCTCCTGCCGCCTCCAGCCCGACTTAGGGGGACTTCAAGAGGCGGACCCGCCCACTGGAGTCCCGGCGGCGACGGAAGGAGTTGACTGAAGGAGCCGGAACCCGGACGAGGCGGAGGAGGCGTCTTAAGACACCAGGCACCGGCACGCGCTGTGGAACGACAACCTGCGGACGCGCCACGCCATTGCAGCGGGGGTTGAGGAGGGGCTGGGGGCTGGACAGAGCTGAAGGAGGTGAGCACACGTATCGCTGCCCGGATGCAATAAACGTGAGATCTTAGAAGCGTGCCTCGGAGCCTGTCTGTTCAGGGAAGGCAGGGTCACCCCTGCTCGGGTTCCCGCTCTGGCCACCAGGAGACGCTCCTGCCTCAGATGAGGGGGCAGGTGGGTGGTGGAGGGGGGAGTCCCAGGTTGGGTCAGTGTGTGTCCCAGGGATGCTCACAGCTAGTTTCCGCCCAGTCAGGGATGGCTCTCAGTGCCATCCTGTGCTACAGGAAGTTGTAGCCCCTTGCCACCTGCAGTTGCCGAGTCCAAGCCCCCAACGCTGCGCGGCTTCCGGGGGCGGTTACTGACAAACCAGCCAAGCCGTCGGACCCGTGGTCCCCACCCTCTGACCAGTGACTGGGAGAGGTAGATCTGGCTAGCGTTCTCAGAGCCCCGGAGCCGGGGTGGAGCGGGGAGGCGGCTCCCACGGTCCCAAGGCCGCGCACCTGCCTCCTATCTCCTCCTCCTGGTCCCCCGCCCCTACCTGAGGGCTCGAGAACAAAGGTGCCTTGAACAGGACGCAACCACCTTATTACGTCTTCGGAGCTGCCCAGAACGAAGATGTGGGGAGGAGGGAGACGGGCGCAAACCCTAAGGTGGTATCAGGCGCGCCATCTAAGGCTCCACAGGGAAAAGGCGGAATGTCCCCGGAAGCGCTTTGTCCCTTCTAGTCGCTCAACCCCAGTCTGGCAGATGTGCAAAGAAAAAAGGGAAAACGTGCTCAGGTGGCTGGACAGACCTCAGGGACCCTCGCCCTTGCCTGACTTTCCCCAGTCTGGGCAAAGGGAGCGTGCTCCTATTTAAAAGCTTATAATAAGGTGTTCTACCCTGCACTAATCCAGACACGAAGGACACGACCTCCCTAAAAGAAAAACTCCTAGATAGTGGAATATCCACCTCTCCGCCCCCT
>NW_004444149.1:1974627-1979335 GCF_000243295.1 Trichechus manatus latirostris | reverse complement strand
GAGGGGGGAGGGGCGAGACGCGCCCCGAGGCTCCCCCGCCCGCTTTTGTTGGGGGGCGGGCAGAGGACCCCAGCACGAGGGCGAACGGTGGTGTCTCGGAGCCTGGAGCTGGGGGCCTGGGCCAGCACTCTGGGCCCCGCCCCCCTCGCTTCTCTCCCTGTGATCTCCAGCCTGCCGCCGGCAGAGGTGAGGCGGGCCGACTGGAGAGTGACGAAAGGGGTTTTACTCCCTGGAGGGTTACACGCCTGCTCTCTCGGCCTCCTTTCTCGCGCTCTCTCGGTCTCACGATCTCATTTGATATCTCTTCTTTCATCTCTGGCTTTATTGGCGCTTCTATTTCTAACCAGTCTTGGCCCTGCCTCTTCTGGTGATCACCTTTGGGGAAGTCATTTGACCTCCCTATCCTGAGTTGTCTCTTCTGTAAAATAGGCTTAATAATAACCTACTACCCGGACTACCCTGGGAAGAGAAGCGGGCTAACTGAGGTCCTGTGTGTGGAAGAGGTGCAGGGTTGTACAGATATACACTATGATTTGCTTCTCTCTGCTGAGCTGCTTGTCTTTGAACCTCGATATTTTTTCCTGTTTCCATCCTCCCCCCCAGTTCTCCCTGCCTCTCTGCTTTCTCCATCTGTCTTCCTGATTTTCTGCTGGAGACAATCTGTGACTGCTTTCATTTGTTCACCCACTAACATTTAAGCAGGTACTTTGTGCCCCTATCTGTGCTAGGGTGCTAGGCCGAGCGAGATGAGATGACCAGGACGCTGCCCTCTGGCAGTCCACAGACACTGGAAAGGACACCCATTAAAAACAGGTCCTTACAATACCTTGTGATAAGAAGTATTGTCTTCTGCCTCTCCATTTCGCTAGCTCTGTTCCAGACCAGTGCCTCTGAATCACTTGGAGGATGTGTTAAAAATTCAGGTGCCTGGCCCCCAACCCTGACGTTTTAGGTTCGTTCAGTCAATCCACAGATATTTACCGAATGCGGTCTGTGTTCAGGGCACTGTTCCAGGCGCTGGAGAAGCAAACAGAACAGAACATACAAAGGCCTTGTCCTTGCCCAGCTTGTGTTCTGGTAGGTCTGGGCTGGACCCTGGAGTTTGCATTTCTAATCAGAACCCGCTGATGCAGGTGGTCCTCAGACCACCCATCCCCAAGGGACAACTGGAAGCCCTTCATAAGTCTCCCTTTGCTGTGGAATGGTTTGGGGAGGGGGGGTTCGTGCAGTATCTGATGCTGGGGGGACAACCTGTTCCCACCCCTCCCATGTGCACTAGCTCCCCAGGCACCTCCCGAGAGATGAGGAAGAGAAGGATGAGAAGACGGGGTGCTGTGTGGAGGGGGCTCCCCTCCACGCCTGCCACTTCCTTGTCCTGCCCAAAAAGCAAAGGCACCCAAGCACCCACTTTCTCATTCTTTTTTTTCACCACAGCTTGCTTTTCACCGTTGGATCGAGATCTAAAGGGCAGTATTTTGATCTCTACATCTTTATTAAGGATACTGTTCCCAGTCTCCGTCCCCATCTCTGTATCTAACTGCCCTGTGGGTCCATTCTGTACCCCCTGCCTCTCCGCCCCAGCCCCTTCACAGCATCCACCCACCTGACGCTGACCAAGCACAGGCTCCATGCCAGCCCCTGTGTCAGGCACGGGGGCTACGGGGCCGGGGTGGGGGGGCAGCTCCAGCATAAAAGGTGGTGTGTAGCAAATGGCCTCCCATTTAACCGTGCTTATGAGCACTACAGTCCCGGAACTTCTCTGAACCTCGCTTCGCTCCACTGTGAATTGGGTCCTTCATCTATTTCTTGTGCTCTCTTTGTCTCTCAAGAGTTGCTTTCTGGGGAACTCAGGCCTTCCTGAACTGCTCCATCTCTATTGGGTGGGGGAGAGGCTGGTAGGAACTTCTGGGAAGGGATATCTCTGACCTTTATGCCCCAGTGGTGCTGTGCCACAACCCCCTTCAGCCTACGCCTCCCTTGTACCCACAGGCTGCTTCGAGGAGACGCTGTAGTGGAGCTGGGCCTCAACGATTACCTGGACATCTTCTGCCCGCACTATGAAGGTTCAGGGCCCCCTGAGGGCCCCGAGACATTTGCTCTCTATATGGTGAACTTGCCTGGCTACGAGGCCTGCCAGGCGGAGGGGGCAGGTGCCTTCAAGCGTTGGGAGTGCTCCCGCCCCTTTGCTCCCTTTGGCCCGGTTCGATTCTCAGAGAAGATTCAGCGCTTCACACCTTTCTCCCTTGGCTTCGAGTTTCTGCCTGGAGAGACTTACTACTACATGTGTGAGTGAGGCAGGGCACACTGGATGCCCCTTTTTTAGCAGGGTGGGGAGTGGGGAGGAATACGGATCCCTGCCATTGCTGGTCAAGGCCGAGAGCCTGAGAGAGGGGAAGGAGGGTCTAGGAATGAAGGCAGAGGCCTAGGGGGTGGGGAGCTGTGGTTCCTAAAGCTCAGAACGGGGCTGAGCTCAGGACTAAATAGGGAGACATCTAAAAGGATGGAGAGAGGAGGGGAAAGTAAGAGGAGCAGGGAGGGAGCCTGGGGGGAATGGGAGGGCCATGGATGGGGCCTGGCACCTGGGTATGGCCCAAAAGTAAGGGAAAGCTTTCCAGGGACCAGGAGAGAAGAGAAGCGGGAAGGGTCTGAAACAGAGTCTTAGGGTTGCAAGGTGGCGACTCCCTGTGCTAACCACTTCCTCCCAATTTCCCACCTGCCAGCGGTGCCAGCTCCAGAGAGTTCCGGCCAGTGCTTGAGGCTCCAGGTGTATGTCTGCTGCAAGGAGAGCAGTAAGCAGGGTAGGCCGCGGGGAGCAACCCTCTGTCTCATGTGGAACCCTCGGGAAGGAGGGAAGAAATGGGGGAGAATCTGGGATCATCAGATTCGGAGGCGTCCAGGTGGGGCTTCAAGGTGTGGCCTCTCCCCTCCACCCTGTCCCCCTTTTAGCCCTGTGGGAGCTTCCATTACACCCCTTTTTATGCTGGGCCAAGACAACCGAGTCTCTAGGTCTCTAGGGGCAAAGCTCTTTGGGGCCTTAGCTGGGCTGGTTGTCTCTAGTGGCAATTTGGGGGAGACTTGCAATTTAGAGTTTAGAAAGGATGAGATGGTAGATCATGGGAAGGGAGTGGCTGGTCTGGGAGACGCTGGAGAATTGAACAGGAGGGGAACAGCTAAGGGGGAGGACAGGAGGGAGGTTGGGAAGACGCCTCAGTGCTGCCCCTCCCCCTCACAGAGTCTGAGTCAGTCCATCCTGTTGGGAACCCTGGAGAGAGTGGTACATCAGGATGGCAAGGAGGGGGTGCCCCCAGCCCCCTCTGTCTCTTGCTGCTGCTGCTCCCCATCCTGCGTCTCCTGCGAGTTCTCTGAGCCAAGCGGACCCTCCCTGCCACCCCCGGGAGCCAGAGCCCTCCCAGGACACCCTGGAGGAGGGGCCCCTCCTACCCGAGCTGGGAGTGCCAAGCCAGACAGACAAGCTGGAGCAGTGATGGGGGAATCAGAGGCTCTGTCGTGACCCTTGCTGGGGCTCACCGCCTCATCACAAGCTCAAGAGCGGCCCTGAGCACCCCGCAGTGAACAAACATAGGGTCTCTGTCAGCTGCTTTGCCGGTCTCTTCCCATCCCCCAGGAAGGCTGGGATTTGGCAGGATGGAATCCTGGAGCTGGCTGAGGGCCGAAGACCTGGGGACAGGTGGATTGCTGGACCGGGGCCAGGAAGAAGCCCAGGCCCGGTGTCTGTGCCCAGTGCCCAGTAGGCCTTTCCCTGGGGCAGCATCTTACCCTCCCCGGGGAGGGGGGGGTCACTCACTTGTCTTCTGTGAAGACGTACTTGCCATGAGGTTGAATTTCATGCCAATTTGTATTTTTATAAGTGTCTGAACCAAACCCTCAATAAACCAGCCTTCTCGTTCCCTCCCCACCCTCCTGCCCTCTGGCTCCCTCCCTGACACCAGGACTCCCTGCGGCCTCTGCTCCCAGCTTGAGTTGGCCTGACCTCCGTACCAGCTGCGCCTGGACCATCCATGCTAGGCCTGGGTGGCACCCCTCTGTGTGGGGTGGGTGCCAGCAGCAGCTGTGGAGCTTGGCACCTCCCACCTCCCCAGCCGGCTTCCTATGCTGAGAAGGGGGCAGATGCTCCTGATGGCCTGTCTGCTTAGGGCACTGCCCAAGCCCTGGCAGCCGGCGTTCCGGCAACAGCAAGGGGTAGTGAAAAGACAGTGCCTGGGTTTCGGAATGCCTGGGTCCCTGCGAGCTGGACATCCCTCCGCCTCCCCAAGGCCACTCTGGGCGGTGCCTGGCCTAGAACTGGGAAGGTGGGGTCAGATCAAAGCCTCCTTCCTCAGCGGCCTCTTTGTTCTTCGCTTTTATAAGGAGGAGGAGGTGGGGCCGAGGAGGGAGGGCCCCCTTTGCTCTCAGCCCTGCAGTCTTCCCCACCTCTGGCAGGCGAGGCTGTGGTACCCCCAAGCCCAACCGGATCCCTCATTCTGAACGGTGTCCTGGGTGGAGCCAGGGTAAGGGGTGCCCCTTCCCCCGCGGCTGTGTGCTACCCGCCTTGGTGCCCCGCAGCCGCCCCTGGCACTGTGCCGGCCCGCCTGGCACTCAGCCAACGATCAATAGGTGGATGTTGTGCTGATTAGCTCGGCCCAGCTGCGGCAGCGAGAGGCGGCGTGTGAACAGGGGTGGGGGGGGGCGGGGGAGTAGGAGGAGCTGG
>NW_004444149.1:1951897-1973833 GCF_000243295.1 Trichechus manatus latirostris | reverse complement strand
CAGTCGGCTTTCCCCGCACGCAGACACACGCCCTCACTCAGACGCACACACTTGACACAGACACACGCCCTCGCCGACCGCCCAGTTCCCTGCGGGTGCGAGGGCGGACACCTCGGCGGCCGCGCACATGCGCGAGGAGCTGGGCTGGCGGGTCGCAAACGCAGGCCCGCCGGCCGCAGCCGCTCACACCAAGCCTGTCTCCTCCCGACGCGCGCTTTCCTCGCAGCCTGGGCCTTGCGCAGGTGACTAATTCAGTCCCGGGGCGCGTCCCCATGGAGAGCGAGGGCCGAGTCGGCTCATAGGGCCGAGACGGGCTGAAGGCGCTGGGCGGTCTCCCGGGCACCGGGCCTGGCCCACGAGAAGTCATCGAGGCGTGTTCCGGGGTGCGGTTCCAGGAGGCTAGGCAGGCCAGCAAGTTTTGAAGCGTCACCGATCTCCCCTAAACTCAGCGGCGGTTGACAGTCGAGGGTGGTGCCCTCAATTTGTTGGGCCTGGCCCAGTCTCTCCGGAACAGATACGAAAGCTTCCCTCATCTTTGCCTCGCCCCATCTCCCTGTCCCGACAGTCTGAGTCTGGGACCGGGATCCTGCTCTACACTTTCCGGGGCTGCAAATCATCCTCCTTCCCTCGAGGCTAAACCCTTAAATTTTGGTCTTTTTTTTCTCGCCCCCCACCCCGCACCATGACCTCCTCCTTCCGTAGTTCCCTTTCATTAATTCCTTCTTTCCTTCCCTTATTCATTCATTCAGCAAATTGTGAGCTCCTGTCTTTCAGTCGGCCACTCCAGCTGGGGTCTTCGGGGGATCCCCAGCGGTGACGCACTTTAGCAGGGTGCACGCTAGCTTCCAAATAGCCAATAGAATCCCGGGGCCTGGGGCATGAGTTCATCAGCAGTGAAGCCCATTGATTCAGACCTGTTCGGGAGGGAGTCCCCATAGCAACCGAGTGTGCGTCCGACCCGTAACCTAGAGAGTGGTCGCTTGTGCTGCTGTGGCAGCTTGAGTGGGTGCTTGGGGTGGGGGCGGGGAGGCTGGGCTGGAGCTCAGCTTCCAAGGTCCTGCAGCCCTAGCCCAAGCCCGCTCTTAGCTTTCTTGACATCCTTTTTCTTACTCAAAAGAGTGGTCAGCACCACTTAACCCGGGTGTGGGGGAAAGGGTGTTGGAGACAGCATTGGGGTCTTAGGTGAGGCGCTGCTGCTACCAGGAAAGTCAGTTCTGAAATCCTCGTGTTCATCTGCATATCTTCTGCATCTTACTTGCATTCTCTTCATTTAAGGTCAAATTGGGCAGACATCACATCCCCAGCCTTATCACTGTCTGGATCCCTAATTCATCCCTTGTTGACTCACTAATCTATCCCCCAGTTGCCCAGCTCCATAGCCCACCCCTCTCCCCACCCCTCTCTCCAGCCTCCAGTGTCTCCTGGGGATGGGAGGGGGCAAAGCCTGGCTAAAGGAGAAAGGGTAAGGAGTTGGCCTGTCCTTCAGGATGTTAGGTGACAGATGGGGAGGGCCGGTCTCTACTTCCGGGAGATTAAATTGGCAAAGCAAATGGTGGGGGGAGGTGCCCTGGCTGGGTTGAGGGTCTCCAGGGCCAAATCACCACACACCCTGCAGGGTGCTGGAGCTAGGACTGCTTGGTTCCAGCAAGGGGCAGGCCTGCCCACCTGTCTGATGCCTGGGCAGCTTCCTTCCTCCAATTAAGCACTAATGAGGTGTCATTAACCCTTACCTCGCCTGTCAGCCCTCAGGTGGAACTCAGATTCATGGTTCCAGACTGAGGCAAGAGGGAGAAAGAAGGGCCTTTGAGGAAACTGAGAAGCAGTAAGGTCAGGGGCCCAGGAGGCAGGAAGACAAGATCAGAAGCATGGGTAGCATGCACTGGTTATCTTGTGTGCTTCTGAGCGATTCTGGGAATGGGTGTCCCACTGTCAGAATTCATTTATTCTCTTGTTCATTTATTCAGCCATCATTTATTAAGTACCTTACCTACTAACTAAATACCAGGCTGCAGGCTTGACGCTGGGGATACACAGTTACATAAGACAAGAACATTTACCTTAAGAAATCTACAGAATACCGTAGGAGACAGACTGGCCAACAAGTAATTATAATGTCAAATGAGAATGCTGTTCTGCAGCTACCTACAAAGTGCTGTGGGAACACTGGGAAAAGAGCTATCAGAGAAGGCTTGGGTTCTGCAGAACAAAGTTTACGGCAGGGGGGAACGTGTGGAAGTGATAATGCTTGCGTGTGTGACACAGTGTGGGTCCGTGTTTAGTTGTATGTTCCGGACTGCTGGTGTATGTCCTCCCAGAGCTATACGTTTTGGATCTGTGTGTGTGTGTGTGTGTGTGTGTGTGTGTATGTTGTCTGGATCCCTCTGTGTCTGGAATCCCTTCTCCTGAACACACATTGTGGTTTTATTACAGATCAATGTTTGCTATGAAGCTCTTGTGCAGATTGGCCTGAACCTGCCCAGCCCAGGGGAGGGGAAGCAGGGAGCTGATGTTGGCTCCTTGGGAAGAGGTGGGTAGGCACCATCCTCGCACCTGGGGGCTCAGACCCCTGGCTGTCCACATGGCAGCAGACCAGCCAAGGCAGGCACAAGACTGGGCCTTAGACTACGGTAGGGTATGCCCAGGCATTAACCCCTCTGGCCCTGGCTTCCCAGAGGAGACATGGGGGTTCCAACCACCACTCCCCACCAATATCTCAGACCCCTTCCCCCAGCCTGTTCCTCTTCTGTCTGCTGAAGAGCGAGCGGGCCGGCTCAGACCTGTCTGCTGGCTCTCTCCTCCAGCGAGCAGATCTTTTCCAGGGGACACAAGAGGGCTGGGGAATGAGGGGGCCTACTGGGAAGCCGCCAGATGCTCCGCCCTGGCCCTCTGAGGCTCTCTCCAGCCTGGAGTCTCCCCACCCACTCTGGGGTGCCACTTCTCTGTAGTTTGCCCAGACACAGCCATCTTTACCAGGGAAGCCCTCAGCAGAAGGTAGAGGGCCGGAGCTCTGGCAGTGAGGATGGCAGAGGGCGGGTTATGATGCTACTCAGAGACCTCTACCCCAATTCCTTCTGTCCCTTGCACCCACTTGCTAAATAGCTAAATTCTGGTGGAGAGAAAGAGCTTGGATCTAGGGAGAGTTTGAGGAATTAAGGAGAAGCTCTAGGATCTGAGGAGAAGCTCAAGGGCCCCTCCTTCCATACCGTCAAGGATGGGGACCTCTTTTTTAACTGTACCTTACCCTCATTCCAGCTAATCTTTCCCTACCCCACCCATCCTCACTCTCCACGCTTGGGGTCACCTCTCCCATATGATAGTATTAAGGAAGTTTGGAAATGGGGGAGGACAAATGGAAGAGCGAGCTTGGGGCTGGTCCAGGTGGGGAGTCCTCAGCCGATAACCTGTGAATAATAATGATGGTGCAGATTCCATTAATCAAGCATCCCTTGAATCTCAAACACTGTGCTAAGTGCTTCCCAGACATGGATCTTAATCCTCATAACAATCACCTTCTCAAGGTAGGGTATTATTATCCCCATTTTACAGATGGGGAAGCAGTGTCAGAGAAGGTGAGTGGTAGAACTGGAATTCGAACCCAAGCCCATGCGGTTAACTGCTAAGTCATACTGCCTCCCTCTCAGCTTTTCTCAGATTACATTCAGAGAATTCACACAGACCTCTAGTGTAATACCCCAGAGAAGCCTCCCGCTCCAGGCTTCTTAGCTTGCTGGACTCATTAGAAGGATCAGGGCATGACAAGAATCCAACGCCACCCACCAAACTCTGCGTTCTTAATTTCCTGTCCTGGACCACACATCAGTGCGCCGTGGTCCCCGCTGTCAGTCATGCGCATAGTACCGCGTCCACTGATGGGTGTACACGGGCAGTCAGAAGACAT
Source organism: Trichechus manatus latirostris (assembly GCF_000243295.1). Classification (NCBI taxonomy): domain Eukaryota; kingdom Metazoa; phylum Chordata; class Mammalia; order Sirenia; family Trichechidae; genus Trichechus; species Trichechus manatus. The sequence continues at coordinate 1,969,935 of NW_004444149.1, read as the reverse complement.
GTGCGTCGGCCCCCTTGTTGGCACCCAAGGTTCCATGCTAGGACCACAGCAGCCTGCCTGTGCTGGGCACACATGGGCCCTGAGCGCGGTGCAGAACCTGTGAATATTTCATGTCTGGAGCTGGCGGCTGCCTCTCCTGCTCACACACGTGCCGGATCCTCCCCCTCACAGCCTCCTGGTTTATTTGTTTAATGAATTATTTATCCATGGCCCCCCTTCCTTCCTGGCCTCCCCCTCCCCCAGGCCTTAGCCTCCATGATTTATTGAACGCAGCTCAGCTCTGTGGTTGCCACCCGCTGTCCTGGGAGCCACCTTGGGACACACAGCCTAAGTGCTCCCAGGGCCCCAGATCTGCTCAGCTCCCCACTTCCTTGGCCCTAGGGAATCATGGCCCCAGTGGGGTGAGGAGGGGGAGGACCGAGGCACCATGCCAGAGAGCTCCCAGGGGCCTGAGCTCAGTGCCCCTGGAGTGAACGTGGCAGCCATGTGGTGTTCTGGCAAGCATGAGGGTCAGAAAAAAATGGAGGCAGAGCCTGCAGTGAGGAGGACAGAGGCCTGAGGTGAGAGAGAGAGAGAGGACCAGGCCCACGGAAGGAACTCGAGCCCTGGCAGAAGCCTTCACCCTACAGAGAGGTCTAAGGCCCAAGCCTTAGACACCAGTGTTTCAAACTATAGGTTGTGACCTGTCTTTAGTCATCTAGTGCTGCTCTAACAGAAATACTACAAGCGGAGGGATTCAACAAACAGAACTTTCTTCTCTCACAGTCTGGTAGGCTAGAAGTCCAAATTCAGAGCATCAGCTCCAGGGGAAGGCTTTCTCTCTCTGTCAGCTCTGGAGGAAGGTCCTTGTCATCAATCTTCCCCTGGACTAGGAGCTTCTCAGCCCAGGGACCCCGGGTCCAAAGGATGCACTATTCTCCTGGCTCTTGTTTCTTGGTGGTATGAGGTCCCCCACCTCTCTGCTCGCTTCTGTCTTTTATATCTCAAGAGATTTGCTCAAGACACAACTCAATCCTGTAGGTTGAGTCCTGCCTCAACATACCTGCCGCTAATCCCATGTCGTCAACATCATAGAGATAAGATTTACAATGTGTCGGAAAATCACATCAGATGACAAAATGGTGGATAATCACACAATACTGGGAATCATGGCATAGCCAAGTAGACCGATATTTTTGGGGGACACAGTTCAATTCATGACATGACCCATTTCCAGAATAAGCTGCTGTCAAGTCAGTTCTGACTCGTGCCAACCCCACGTATCAGAGTAGAGAGCTGTGGTCCATAGGGTTTCAGTGGCTGGTTTTTCAGAAGTAGATCTCCAGGCCTTTCTTCCGAGGCACCTGTGGGAGAAGGGTGAAATCAAGAAATCAATTTTACGGGTCTCAAAGAGCTTTTTATTTTATTTTTAAGAATAGAAGAAAACATCGGAGTGAATCTTCTACAGTAAGGGTAAGCATTGTTTTATGAAACTTTTGTTTCAGTGATATGTGTGAATGTGTGTGTAGGTGTATATTTGTACTGGGTTGCAATGCAAAGTGTACATCTTACTGTGGGTCTCAGTCAGGAACAGTGTGAGTCACAGGCACAGACAGGGACCTAGATCCTACCAGTGGGGTCCTTCCATGGCCCAGATGCCACAGACAGAGGCGTAGGCCTTCAGACCCCATCCCAGGCATGTGGACAGTGGTCCAGATCTTATCCACAGAGACCCAATCCCTAGAGAGGCCCAGCCTCCATGAATAGAGGCCTATAAACAAGCCTAGGCATTCTAGCTGGAAGGATATGTCCTAGAGAGATACCACTGAAGTTTGTGCATGGCATAAAGGAGTCACCCAAGGGGCCAGCAGATGCTGACATCAGCCCAAGCTCTCTCACCAAGATGAGGTGACCCATAGGGCCACCTCTTACTGAAGGAAGGCACCTTTGTTTTTACACAACACATCACTTGTCAAGAGATGCACCCTAGGGGCTGGGTCTGCATAAAAGAGTGCTTTTTCTTATTCACACAAAGGCCCAAATCAGCCAGCAGCCCTGTGGACAGAGGCCCAGGTAGAGAGAGCACCAGATCCCATGGACAGAGGCCTAGGCCCTTTAGAGAGTGTCTCAGAACTTAAAAACCAGAGCCTTAGACCCCATAGAGAGCTGCTTCTACCCTGTAGAGAAGGCTCCAGATTCCAGAGAGAAGGGTTCAGTTATTATTGGAGGGTGGGGGTGGTGGTACTAGACCCGAAAGAGAAGTACGTGGGTCCTACAGACAAGGACCCAAACCCTTCAGTAGGCAGGACCTGGGTTCTAGAAACAGGGATTTCAGTCTTCTTACATGGAATTCAGAGTTCTAGACCAAAGTGGAAGGCCCACTCCTGCAGAGAGGAGCCTGTCCTTGAGCAGGGAGTGTGGAGGGGCTGCGATCCGTGGCACCTGAAGTAGGCAGGTTAGCATCACTGGGGGAAACAAATCTCCCTAGAGCTGAGGAGTCTGGGGGGATGGAGAGCTGTTTGCAAAGTCCCCGACTCCCACCCCTAGGGGACTAATTTATTTTCTGGCTCCTGAGAAGGGAGAGGAGATCTACTAGGGCAGAGGGGAGCCCAGGGGGGACGGAGCTGCTCTTGCTTGGCAGCGGCTAGGCACAGAGCCTATTGTGGATGACACTGCCCTTCCCCCAACCCAGCACCTGCCGCCGACTTGTGGTCAGGACCCCTGTCTTGCCAGGATAGGCAGATGGAGGGTGCCTTTGTGTCTTCTCTCCTGAAGTGAAGAAGCAAGATAGCATCGTGCGCCCCTCACTGGGCACAGGTGCTTGGCTTTGGTGCTGAGAACCCAGTCTGAGGCTTGGTTCTGCCTGCTCACTCTTCGACTGGGCCACTCCAAAAGAGAAAAGGGGTGAATACTCCCTGGTTCTGGGCCCTTTGCAGCAACTTCTACTTTCTAGAAAAGGAAGAGAGAAGAGGGGAGAAAGGTTCAGAGGAGCTGTGTGTGTGTCCAGGGGTGCTTGTGGATTAGTTTGCAAGGGAGTCATTGTGTGTATGTGCGTCTGGGGGTGTGCTAGGTGACTGTGTTTCTACAGATCTCTATTTGTCTGGTTGTACCTTTACCTGTGTGTGTGTGTTACCTGTGTGTCTGTCTGTCTGTGTGTCTAAGTGCCTGTTTCTATAGATTTCTTTTTGTGTGGTTGTAGCTTTACCTGTGTGTGTGTGTGTTACCTGTGTGTCTGTCTGTCTGTGTGTCAAGCGCCTATGTGTCTACGTTTTCTGCCTCTGGGTGTCGCGCCTTTTTCCTGAACACATGCATGTAATGTCTGTGCTCGGGTTTCACTGGGAAGACAGTGACTGTGGTGAGAGCTGGAACACAAGGTGCCCTGTGTGGGAGGGAGTGAAGAAGCCTTCCTAGCTGGCCCAGGAAAGCTTGGCTGGCTCTGGCTAACTCTTGCCTTGGCCTCCGCCTCCACCTTCGGCCCTGGACTGACAAAGGCCCTTCCAGCCCCTGGTATTGCCATGCTTGGGGGCTGAGCTCCTCCACCCACCTGCAAGAAAAACAAGTCCAATGCCCTGCTGGGGACTTCAGGTCACCAGCTGTCAGGTCCTTGGTGCCAGCTGCGGGCGTGTTTGCCACCCTCCTGTGCACACCTGACCCCTCATACACTTGGGAAGAGGGGGCATGGAGGGCCAGATTGTTCAGAAAGGAGGGGGGTCTAGTCCTATTCATTGAGAGATCCTGGACCTCCAGCTTCTTCTCTAGTCTCCTCCTTCACACCATCCCAGAGATGAATATGCTCACAGGAGACCCCTACATGGGCTTCCTAATCCTTCTCCTGGGAACTCCAGACTGGGGAGAAGGCTCAGGACCAGCGGTAGCAAACTGAACCGAAGAGAGACAAGCGAGGAGAGCGCCGGCTCGTTCCCGAGGGAGCAGCACCTTCCCCTCCTCCCACGCGCCGCGCGCTCCTGCGCGGGGCGAGGCGGGGCCTGGCGGGAGCGCGCCAGGGGCGGGGCTTCGGGGGCGCGCCCGGGCGGGCGGAGAGGAGCGCTGGGGGCGTGGCCTAGGGCTGGGGGCTGGCGGCGGCGGCAGCAGGGAGCTGGGTAGCGGAGAAGCCCCGAGCGCGAGGCTCAGTCGGGGGGCGGCGGCGGCGGCGGGTCCGGGGATGGCGGCGGCTCCGCTGCTGCTGCTGCTGCTGCTCGTGCCTGTGCCGCTGCTGCCGCTGCTGGCCCAGGGGCCCGGAGGGGCTTTGGGAAACCGGCATGCGGTGTACTGGAACAGCTCCAACCAGCAGTGAGTCGGGGGCCCAGGGAGCCCGCGCGTCCCGTGTCTCTGCAAGGGGAAGCCGGTGGGCCGGGAAGTCCTGGGGGAACCCGGGGTGGGAGTCCTGGGAGACCACAGCTGGGTGCTGGGAGGCGACGGAAAGGGGAACGCACTCTGTGGGCGTCTATGAAACTCAAGGGGTGTCTGAGAGGCTGTTGGGGTATAGTAAAGAGAGGGCTCGGGCCCTGCGGGGAGGCTGCTCGGGGATCCCCCCAACCCCACCTCGGCTTCTCTTCACACCCGCCTCTGGAATCGCATACCCCGGTTCTACAGTCCTCCCCCATCTTCAACCCTTTCAGCCAAGGGGTTTGGGGGTGCCAGTGTACTGGGGTTAGGCCTCCGCAGTTGGGGGGCCCAGGGCTGACCTGTTTTCAGTCGAGAGAGTGTCAAGGGGTTTCGTCTAGGGCTCCTGCTCTTAAAAGTGGGGTCCAGAGCTGAGGCAGGGAGTACGGCCGAGCACCTCCCCCAGAACGAGGGCGAATGGGTGCCCCGGTTGTGTGCATGAGCCAGGTTGGGGTGAGCCGAGGCTGGGTCTCCGAGTTGGGGGACCTAGGAAGGGCCGCTTGGTTAGGATGGGAACGTGGGATCCCGGTGACAGGGAAGGAGGCAGGGAACTGTCGGAGTGTCACACACGCCCGGGCTGGGGGCGGCGTGTGGCTCCAAGTGTGAGCGAGCGTGCGCGGCTGTCACTGTGCGTGTGTGTCTGAGTGTGTGATTTGTGTGTCTGCCTCGGAGATCGTCTGAGGGTGGGAGCGGGCGGCAGGTCGAGGAGGGGGCTGCGGTCGGTGTTCGCGTGGCCGGCGGCGTCTGGGCTGGGGTGGCTGTCGGCGCCGCCGCGGTCTGGGCGGGTGTCAGGGAGGCCGTGTGGTTTCCAGGGGTGTGTGGTTCGGCGGCCGGTGCCGGCTGCGAGGCCGGGTCCTCATTCTGATCAATCTTCGCTGCCCTTGTCTTCTCCTCCCCACCGAGCCTCCGTGTGTATCACCCCGGCTGCCTCCGTGTGTGTCTGTGTCTTGGGGGGGTTCCCTGGGGACACGGGGGTCACTGTCACACCTGCCCGGGCGGCGGCGGCGGCACTGCCTCGGGCTCCCCACCCCTGGGGACGACTCAGGAACAAATGGCGAGGCCCCAGGGGAGGGGGCCAGGAGGGCCGGGCGGCCGCGACCCCCAACCTCCCGGGGGAGGGGCTGCCGCTCATTGCTTCGCTCTTTGTTGTTTGGGGCTCCGCGCCTCCCCCTCTCTCCTTCCTCGCGCCCGGAGTGTCAGACTGAGGGTGGGGATGAGCCAACGACGCCCCCCTCTCGCTTCCCATGGAAACCCCGGGGGTGGGGATGCGGTCCCTTCCCCCCAGAGCGGGACTCGGAGCACTCCTGGGGCCGCTGGGGACTACTCCCTTGCTCTCTCTGGCTCGTACCTCTCCCCCAGACTCACACGTCCGCCCCGCGCCCAGCTAGAATCTGGCGGGGAGTCGAGAGCGCGCAGGTGAGGGCCTCCAGGTTCCCCCCCACCCTCGGGGCACCCCCCCATGTCCTTAGGGGAAGCGGAGCCAGGGGGATGCGGGATGGCCTTGGGGGGAGTTGATCAGGTTCCCCTCCCCCGCATACACCTGGGCGCAGATGAAAGCCCCAGGAGGGGGGGGGGAGCCTGGGTGCCGGCAGTCTCCATTCTGCCCTCCCCACTCCCCCGCCGGCTTGGACCGGCGGAGGTAGGAGGGGGCGCGCAGCGTACTGGGAGGCCGCCGCCGCCCCCGCCTCGCTTTCCCGGCCTTTGTTGCCGCTGCGCCCGGGCTCCCCGGCTCCTTCACTGCGGCAGCCGCGGCCCCATAAATCGTGAGAGCGACGTGCTCCGGAGCCGGGAGTGGAGAGGGCCGAGGAGCTGGGGGCGGGGCCGGGCAGAGCCACAGACGCCCGCGCCCCCTCCCCCGGTCACGCGATCAGGGCTCCTGGCTCCCACCCCCCATCACGTGCGGGGGGTCTCTGCCCCTTGGGGTCACGTGGGGAGGGTCTTGCGACCCCGCCTCCTGGGGTCACGTGGGAGGGTGCTAGTGGGACACGTGCAGCGGCCTCCTTTGACAGACCTGGGGGCAGAGCCCTGCACAGCGGCCGCGACCTCGCCCCCTGTCCCCCACTCAGCCCCTCCATTTGGTCCCCTGGAATAGGCGCGACCTGCTTCCAGCCTGGCCCAGGGACTAGGGATGAGGGCACTAAGCTGGGAGGACACGTGAGAGTGTTAGGTCAAGGGGTCCCAGTGCCCGGAATTGAAGTTCGGGGGAGCTGGCCGACGGCCAAATATATGCCCCATCGCCTGTGCTTGGTTTCTTTGCAGAACTGAGGGAGAGTGTTGGTATTCGCCCGTCTTAAGAAGCCTCAAGCACATCTCTCTCTAGCTGTCTCTCTTCCTGTCTCTTTATCTCTGAAATGTTTCTGTTGCTGATCTCTTTCATTCATACATTCGTTCAACAAATATTTATTGAGGCTCTGCTGGGTCCCTATTGGTCTCTGTCTCTATTTTCTCCCTGTCACCGAGTCTCTGCCCTGTATCCCCATCTCTGTCCCTGAGTCTCTCCTTTTGCGTCTCCCTGTCACTGTCTCCGCGGTGTATGGGCCTCTCTGGGTCTGCCTCTGCGTCTCTCCCTTTCTCCTTGTCTCTCCGTTCTCATTCTCTTATCCTCCGTCTCTGGGTTTTTGGCTCCCCCACACCTCTCTGCGTCCCACTCCCTTTCCCCTCTCTGTGAATCTGATCTCTGTGAATCTCCCCTCTCGGTCTATGTCTCTTTCTTCGTCTCTGTGTGTCTCGCTTTCGGCAGGTCCCTCGCTCCTCTCGGCTGCTGCAGATCAATAAACCTTCGCCGCCGCCGCTGGCGCAGGGAGGAGGGGCGTTGGTGTCGGGCGCGCTGATTCTCCCCCACGCGCGTGAAGCCCCGCGCCCGCACCCAGGATGGCAGGACCTGGCCCGCAGGGGAGCCGCGGCCAAGGGCGGCCGAGGGGCGCGGGGGTGTCAGCGTGCACACGCTTCCCGGGAGCGCTCTCACCGCCCCCCCCCGCTCCCCGCAGCCCCAGCGCGCGGACTCCACGTCGCGCACACGTGGTCCGGCCTCGCCTGGTGGAGCGGGCGGCGCGCTGCCTCGGGGGCGCGCGCTAGAGGAGAGGAGAACAGGGGTCCGGTCTCTTTACTTTCCTTTTCCAGCTCTCTTTGCTCCGCATCCCGGCGTCTAGGGCCCAGGGCGGGGAGTAACAAGTTCAGGGCCCCTAGGGTCCTTTCCCCACTCCCAGGTGTTGTTAGACACCCTGTTTACCTGCCCCTAATTGTCCCAAGGGGAGAGGCTTGCTCCTCCCCATTCCCCCGCCTCCGGTGCACTCCGGGCTGAGCGGGACCTGGCGCGAGCAGGCGGGGCGCAGAAGAATTGAAGGGGAGGGGTCGGGATGCGCCCCGGGGGCGGTGCGAGCGGGGAGAAACTGATATAATGGAGTGAGGCGGCACCCCTGCCAGGTGGGGTTTGTCAACAGTCGCCTTTCGGCTAGAGAGGTGGGAGGCTAGGAGGGGGGGGTGAAGTAGAGAAGAATAGGGAATTGTCTCAAGGGGCAGGGCACGTCCCAGTCCCCAAATCCCAACCCCTCCCTGAGGAGTGCGGCTCTAGGTTGGGGAGGTGTGGCTCTGGAGGCGGAGTTAGCCCCCGAACTTCGACCTGGCCTAGCCGCACCTCCCTTGTCGCTGTCTGGGCGAGGGAGTATGACAGATTCAATTACAGTGCCCAAGCCAGCAGACACCCCGCTCTCCCAAGAGTTGCAGCACCAGCCTCTCTGCACTTGTCCTCCAGACACCGACTGGGCACAGCCACCCCATGAGTCACAAACACCCAGCTTTGTTGGGGGGGGGTTACATTTCACGGCTGTTACTACCACCCCGCACAGGAATAGGTAAGAGGTGACTTCCCATCACTTATATGGTGACCCACAACCTTTTCCTAAGGCTGGTCCCCACCCCAATGAGGAAACCAAGGTACCTGTAGGAATATCTCGGGAGTCAATTTACTTCCTGCTGGAATGGGGTGTGTTGTAGGGGCAACTGGGTGGTGCAGCAGGGAGGGATTACTTTGGAGTGGAACTGGGAACCTGGGCAAGTTTCAAGGACAGAGGCTCCAGTGTGGCTGTGCAGCTGCTTCAGGCCTGGAACCCTACAGTGGTGGCCCCCTCCCCAAAGTCTGAGGAGAGGAACAGAGGAGACTATGGGGTTCAGAATGGAGAAGCAACCCTGGGGTGGTGGCTGGGAGCCAGGCCTGGTCTAACCTGTTTTCCTGCTCCCAGTGCCCCAGGCCCAGACTCCTGCCCACCAGAGTGCCAGGGCCAGGGAGGGGCCCGAGTGACCCATCACTCCCATGGGAACTGAGTGAGGCTGGTGGCATTCCTGATGACTCAAGGAGGCTGTGCTCATTCTTGCTGGAGTGAGTGCCCAAACGCCAGCTCTCACCTGTCTCACCACGAAGCCTGGAAAGGGGTATTTGGGGAGGGGGCAGCACAGGCAAGGCCAGAGAAGTAGGGTAAGGTAGTGAGGGATCCTCAAGGCGCCACCCCAAGCAGAGGCCTCCAGGCTCCTTTCCCTAATGGATCCAATTACTGTTTGTGGAGCTAGGAGGTACGTGGTGACGTGCAGAGCCAGTCCCTCCCCTCAGGGAGTTCCCAGAGACTAGGGATCTCAGTGGTTTGACATTTTGCCAAGTACCCCTATACCTTCCTATGTCCACCACACCCCCCTTCACTGCCACTGCCAAGGTGTGTGCATTTCTCCCCTAGGGGAACTAGGGAAAACCCCCACCCACTTCTCTGAGTGCTTTTCTCTAGTCCAAGATTTCTCCTGTACCCACACCACTCAGTACCCACCATCAAGGGGGTAAGACCAATACTTTGATGGTGACTGGTGAGGCAGGTGGGGATTACTGGGGACTCAACATCCACTTCTCTGCCCCGTGTAGGATCAGGGAAGTAAGAGGCACAGCCATCTTGTCTGGGTGCTATGCCCACTCATCTGCCTGGCATCATAGAGAGGGCCCGTGGTGCCCAGGTTGAAGAGGGAGGGGTATAATGAGGGAGAGGTTTGGGCCGGTTGGCAGGATGCCTGTGGAGCCTTAGTGCTGAGTTCCTTAGCTCCCTGATTGATTGTATCAGGTTATTGGGGACATAATTGTCCGTGGCCTCAGGGTGGAGGTCAGTGGATGCTTGTGGTACTGAAGGTACAGACGTCAGTGATACTGTAAAGAGAGCATGTGTCAGTATGTGCGTGTCTGTGAGTGATACCCCGGGATGAGGCGTGCCAACTGGTGGCCTCAGGGTTTCTGTTCAGACAGGGCTGGGAGGCTGAGAGAGGGATTTTGGGGACAGTCCAAATGTGGGCCATAGAGTCAGTGTTTCTGTGAGGGACATTCTCAAGGGGCTTCTAGGACATTCCAAAGGGGCTGCTAGGACTGATGGACAGAGCCATAGCGACCAATGTCCAAAGGGTAGGAGGAGCTGCTGAAGGAGACGGCCCAGGAGGGGCAGTTTGGAGGGCAGCGAGAGGACCTGAGGCAGCTGGGGGTCAGCCAGTACGGCATGCAAGCCCAGCACACATCCAGTCTAGTTTTTCTATGTGTATGCTGCCTACGAGTGGGCGGTGGACATATTTGTGTGTGTGCCATAGAACTTATGCATGTATATGCATGAAGCCGCCATCCATGCGTATGTGGGGGCAGGTCCTGTCGGACTGGCCTTCGGGGTGGACTGGCAGCAGCCAAGAAGCATGCAGAGAGAGATGGAGGGTGCCGGCTCTCGGAAGGGATCCCTCCCACTCCTCACCCTTCCCTTCCATCCCTTCTATTCCTCCTCCCCGCTGGTGAATTATGGGGGATGGACGGAGGAAATCCGGGCCCGGGTCTGGGAGTCGCTGGGGCCTGCGCCGTTTCTGTGGTAACCAACCAAAGCATACGTTCCCTTCCTCTATCCTCCCGCCTCTTTCCCTCTTGGAGACAGGACCGGCTTCCCTGCGCCTTTGCTACCCTCTGGTGGTCGCCAGGGGAAGGACAGAACAAGGAGGAGAGGACAAGGAAGGATAGTGAGGGGACTGGGGGCACTAGGGCCCTGGGGACAAAGCCGGGGACTGAGAACACAGGAGGCTCCGGGGACCCTGGGGAAGGTCTGCGGAGCGGAGAAGTGGAAAGCGGGTTGGCTTTGGGGTTTCTTCTCTCTGACCCGCTTCCTCTTCCCCCTCAGCCTGCGGCGAGAGGGCTACACGGTGCAGGTGAACGTGAACGATTACCTGGATATTTACTGTCCGCACTACAACAGCTCAGGGGTGGGCCCCGGGGCGGGGCCGGGCCCCGGAGGCGGGGCGGAGCAGTACGTGCTGTATATGGTGAGCCGGGCCGGCTACCGCACCTGCAACGCCAGCCAAGGCTTCAAGCGCTGGGAGTGCAACCGACCGCACGCCCCCCACAGCCCTATCAAGTTCTCGGAGAAGTTCCAGCGCTACAGCGCCTTTTCGCTGGGCTACGAGTTCCACGCCGGCCACGAGTATTACTACATCTGTGAGTGGCGGCCGGGCGCTGGGCGGGGCTAAGGCTCAGGGCCAGCCTGGGGGCGGAGCCTCTGCGGCGGTGGGCGGGGCGTCGCTGTCTCTTGAGTGTTACCCCGGGATGAGCCGCGGGGATTCGGGGGCCTCCGAGTTTCAGCTCAGACAGAGCTGTGAGGCTGAGAGAGGGGTTTGGGGGACAGTCCAAATTGGGGCCGTAGAGTCAGTGTTTCTGTGAGGGACATTCCAAGGGGGCTTCTAGGACTGACGGGCGGAGTCTTAGTGATCAGTGTCCGAAGGGTAGGAGGAGGGGCAGCTCAGGGGGTGAGGAAAGTTTCTGAGTGAGGGCGCGGGGAGCGAATTGGGAGAAAGAGACTCAGGCCTCGTCTCCTCCCCAGCCACGCCCACCCACAACCTGCATTGGAAGTGTCTGAGGATGAAGGTGTTCGTCTGCTGTGCCTCCAGTGAGTATAACCGGCTCCCAGCCGCGCCCCCATCCTTGGCTCCCCTGCTTTGGGGCTCCCCTGGCTTCCTGGGGGTGAGGGCGGAGGGCACAAGCGAGGGGGGCTCGCTCCCCAGTCGTAGCAGAGGGAGGGATCCTGGCCCTGACTCTCCCCTCCTCTCTCCCCACCCGCACCCCACCCCGCAGCATCGCCCTCCGGGGAGAAGCCGGTCCCCACTCTCCCCCAGTTCACCATGGGCCCCAATGTGAAGATCAACGTGCTGGGTGAGTCCGCGCAGCGCCCTCTGGTGGCCACTGCTAGAACCGCAGCCCCCTCCCCGGTGCCTGCTCACCTCGCATGCCTGACCCTGGGGGCACAGATCCTCCCTACCCCGCGGGTGGTCACATCCCCAGCTCCACTGCTGCTGCCGCTGCCGCGTGCCCCTGCCCGGCGCGCAGCCCAGTCCTCACCAGTCTGTCTATCCATCTGTCCACAGAGGATTTTGAGGGCGAGAATCGCCAGGTGCCCAAGCTTGAAAAGAGCGTCAGCGGGACCAGTCCTAAGCGGGAACACCTGCCCCTGGCCGTGGGCATTGCCTTCTTCCTCATGACACTCTTGGCCTCCTAGCTCTGCCCCCTCCCTGGGCAGGGAGAGATGAGGCGGGGCTGGGAAGGAGCAGGGAGCCTTTGGCCTCTTCAAGGGAAGCCGTGGGGCCTTGACCCCGTCTCCGATGGCCGGAAGTGGGGTCTGCACCATACATCTGTGCCTGCCCGCTCTTTCCTCTCCCCCCAGGCAGGCACTGTAGTGGAGCAGGTGCAGGGACAGCTACAGGTCCCAGGTGGCCTTGTGGCTCTGGTAATGTTTGGTACCAAATTGGGGGGCCGTAAAGGGCAGTGCTCAGGACTCCCTGCCCCCGGTACTATCCCTGCCCCCCGGGTGCCCTCCTCCTTCGTCCTCCCAGAGAGACAGATATGCCCCAGAGAGAGTAAATCCAAGTGTGGGAGGCACCCACATCTCTCTCCTCCAGGGGCAGAACATGGGGAGGGGACTAGATGGGCAAGGGGTAGCATCGCCTGCTGCCCCCTTCCCCTGTTTACAGCAATAAACAGTCCTCCTCCCCCTCTCCCACCCCCAGGATTGTGGTTTGGATTGAATCCAAGTTTACAAGTAGACACCCCCTGGGAGGCAGGCAGTGGACAAGGGTAGCAAGGGGTGGGCACTGGGGTGCCAGGCAGGCATGTACAGACTCTATATCTATATAATGTACAGACTCCCTCTCCCTCCTTAACCTCCTGTCTTTCCTTGACTTCCCCTTCGAGCTTCTGACCCCTTCCCCACCAGGCTAGGCCCCCCCCCCGGGGGTCCCCCTGGCCCCTCTTTTGTCTTCTGTGAAGACAGGACCTATGCAACGCACAGACACTTTTGGAGACCGTGAGACAACAATGACCCCTCCCCTCCAGCCCTGAGCCGGACCCAATCCCGGGACCCTGTCCTGCCCACCCAGTGTGGCCCCACTCATCCTCCTGGGCCTTTTTCAAGTGCTTTGGCTGTGACTTTCATACTCTGCTCTTAGTCTAAAAAAAATAAACTGGAGATAAATATAACCGAGTGTGTGTGATTTCAGGGGGCCTTCCCTCTCCTGTGACACTGGTTAAAGCCCACAGGTCGCAGGCCCAGGTGTGGGGGGGACCCTGGGACCTCGTTCTCTCGCTTATCCCTTTAAGGGAGGCAGTTCTGTGTGGAGGGAGGACCAGGGGCTTCAGAGCTGGGCCTGAGTGACTACAGGCAAATCATTTAATCTCTCTGAGCCACAGAGAGTCCATCAGTAAAATTAGGTTACGCATCTCTCAGGATTAAATTAAGGATTAAATGGTTTTCTCCTTCTCTTCCTTTCCATCCTGTAATTAGTGGTTCTTAACTGGGGTCTTATGGAATTCAGGGAGTTTGTGGGCCTAGACAGGAAAAAAAAAAAGTACATATTTTCACTCGCCCGTAACTGAAATTTAGCATTGTCTTAGGTACTTGGAGCCCTGGTGGCACAGTTGTTAAGAGCTATGGCTGCTAGCCAAAAGGTTGGCAGTTCAAATCCATCAGCTGCTCCTTGGAATCGCTATTGGGCAGTTCTAGTCTGTCTTATAGGGTCACTATGAGTTGGAATCGACTCAAGGGCAACGGGTTTGGTTTTTTATAAGCAAACATCAGGGGCTGTGGTGGCGCAACATTTTAAAGGCTCGGCTGCTATCCGAAAGGTTGGTGGTTTGAACCCACCTAGTGGTTCTGCAGGAGAAAGGCATGGCAATCCGCTCCCAGTAAAGATTACAGCCTAGAAAACCTTCCGGGGCAGTTCTACTCTGTCACGTGGGGTGGCTATGCGTCAGAATCCACTTGACGGCCCCTAACAACAAGAAGGTAAGGGAACGCAGCTGGGAGTGGGCACGTAACTACAGCACCCTGCGTTGGTCAAGAGACTAGAGGCGCCAGAAGGCAAAACGTCGGGGAGAGAGTAAGGCAGTTAAAGACGTCTTCCCAGGGTCGGTCAGTCCTGCGCAGGCGGGCACTGCTTGAAGGGGTGGCGATTGGGGCTGAAAATCCACCCCAGGCTTCGCTTGCCAAGTCAAGTGCTCTGGTCCAAAGAGGGTGTACCTTTTTCTTATTGCCAAGCCACGCACCCATGGGACTCCATCCCACCCAGGTTCTCTAACTGGCAGTGTGTGGGCAGGCTGGGTCCTGGCTGGGTGCCCCTCCTGCAGCTGCAGAGACTGTGTCTTCTCCCCCTCTGTACCCATACAACAAGACATGATATTGCAGCTGGAGCTTGGGGAGTGAGTGGGTTTCCCACCGTGAAGTGGAGAGTGGGAGAGCAGATGGGAAAAGAGCCAAGGGTAGCCAGTGGATCAGTCTGAGGCTCGTTACTGGGGAGACTCATTCATCCAATCATTCATTTATTCAACCAACATTTATCGAGTACTTGTCAAGGGCACAAACAGTTTGCGCTCAACTAGTAACCAAAAGGAGCCCTGGTGGCGCAGTGGTTAAGAGCTCGGCTGCTAACCAAAAGGTCGGCAGTTTGAATCCATCAGCAGCTCCTTGGGAACCCCATGGGGCAGTTCTACTCTGTCCCATAGGGTCGCTATGAGTTGGACTTGACGGCAATGAGTTTGGTTTTGTGTTTGTTAACCAAAAGGTTGTTGGTTTGAATCCACCCATGGCGTCACGGACAAAAGGCCTGGAGATCTACTTCTGTAAGATTATAGCCAATGAAAACCCGATAGACTTGACCACAGTGGGTTTTGTCGAGGGCTTGGCTGTAATCCTGGGTACTGGGGATGAGAAGAAGACAGTCTCTACCCTCAAATAAGCTCATATTTTAGTATGTGTTAATGTGTGAAGAGAAATAAGTAAAACACATTATACATATAGTGATATATGACCAGGTATTACATGGTTAACTGCCAGGGGGCTATGGGAGCACTGAGAAAAGAGCACACCCTGCCTTAGGACATGGGGAGGAGGCTTCAGGGAGGTAGAGGTGTACATGGCTGGGGCCCTACTGTGGAGTCTTAGAGGCCAGGCCCAGGAGTGTGGACTTGTCCCTTGAAGGAGCCAGAGTAGTGGACCTAGGGCCCAAGCTTCCTCAAATCCCAGGGCCAAGGGGGGCCAGGGCTGGCCAGCTGGGATCAGGATGGCCTTGTGGGTTCAAAGACCTGGGAATGGAAAAACTGAGAGTCAGGCATTTGGAGGCAGGAACCAGAACAGGACAGCTTCTGTATACTGAGCACCTACTATGTGCCAAGTGCTTTATGTGCATTATGAGCACTGTGTCCTTTTAAGCATCACTATTCCAACAGTACAGATGGGGAAACGGAGGGTCTAACAGGCTATGTCCCAAGAGTAGAGTCACACAACCTAGTGAGTGGTAGTGGTGGCATTCAAGCAGGTCTGGCGTCTTCTGCATCGTACTCTGACTACTGCACTGTACCACCAGCTGGAACCCTTTCCTTACAAATCTTGACTGCCTCTCGCATGACCATAGTCTGTCATTCCCTCCACCAATGCCACTCAGAGTTTTTGGAGAGAAACATCAGAATCTCAGATCTGCAGGAAACCTCATAAGTGAACCAATCCAAACTCCTCATTTTACAGATGGGAAAACTGAGGCTCAGAGAGAGCAAGTGACTTGCTGGGCATCTCTGGAGCAGCTCAGAGATAAGCAGAACTGTTGGAAGGAGCACAGGAAGCAGGGCCTTCTGAGTTTCAAAAGGTGGGGCCACGGTCTCCTGGATCTCAAAGAGTGGGGCCACAGCCTCCTAAGTTTCAAAGAGTCAGATCTTCACCAACTCAGTTCTGGAGTGTGGGCTGCCATTAAGGTGTGCCAGGGGGATGGAGCTGCCACCCAAAGCTGAGGGGGTGGGGCTTCCATGCCATGGGGCAGAAGAACGGGGCCAGCTGGGACAGAGGGGGTGGGATCACCCCTCAGATTAGGAGAATGGACCCAACTAAAGCCAAGGGAGATGAGTTGCCATCCCAGAGGGCCTGAAAGGTGGAGCTGAAGCCCAGGGTCGAGGGGCCTCCACCCAGAATCCTGAGAGGGTGGCTAACACCTGGAGTCTGGAGGGCAGGACCATTGCCTAGATGGTCTCAGAGACCAGAGGATTATTTCAAGACGTGAGAGATAATGTAGTTTGTTTTGCTGGGTCTTGGACTGGTTTGGTGCCCATTATTCCTTCTTTCCCTCCAATTTCTGCCATTTGTAATGGAAATGTTTACCTTGTACCTGTTCCACCACTGTATTTTGGAAACAAATAACTTGTAGTCTACATTTCACAGGTTCACTGATGAACAGGGATTTTGCCCCAGGATGAAATATATCTAAAGTCTTACCAATATTTGATTCAGATGATCCAGAGATGCGATTTTGGACTGGGAGTTGATTTAAGACTTTCAGGATGATGTGATGGGGTGAATGTGTTTTGCATGTGGCAAGGACATGGATTTTTGGGGGCCAAAGGGTGGTTTAAAATTAGAAAAGGTGTGTGTCAGGGTTGTATCCTTTCATCATACTTATTCAGTCTGTATGCTGAGCAAATAATCCCAGAAGCTGGACTATATGAAGAAGAATGCAGCATCAGGATTGGAGGAAGACTCATTAACAACCTGCGATATGCAGATGACACAACTTTGCTTGTGGAAAGGGAAGAGGACTTTAAGAGCTTACTGATGAAGACCAAAGACCACAGCCTTCAGTATGAATTACCCCTTAACATAAAGAAAACAAAAATCCTCACAACTGGACCAATAAACAATGTCATGATAAACAGAGAAAATATTGAAGTTGTCAAAGATTTCCTATTACTTGGATCCACAGTCAACGCCCATGGAAGCAGCAGTCGAAAAATCAAACGATACATTGCATTGGGCAAATCTGCTGTAAAAGACCTCTCTAAAGTATTAAAAAGCAAAGATGTCACTTTGAGGACAAAGGTCTGCCGACCCAAGTCATGGTATTTTTAATCACCTCATAAATACGAAATTGGACAGTGAATAAGGAAGACTGAAAAAAGAATTGATGCCTTTGAATTATGGTGTTGGTGAAGAATATTGAATATTCCATGGACTGCCAGAAGAACGAACGAGTCTGCCTTGGAAGAACTACAGCCAGAATGCTCCTTGGAGGCAAGGATGGTGAGACTTTGTCTCTCTTGGTTTGGACATGTTATCAAGAGGGACCAGTCCCTGGAGAAGGACATCATGCTTGGTAAAGTACAGGGTCAGCGAAAAAGAGGAAGACCCTCAATGAGATGGATTGACACAGTGGCTGCAACAATGGGCTCAAACACAGCAAGGATTGTGAGGATGGTGCAGGACCAGGCAGCGTTTTGTTCTGTTGTACACGGGGTCACCATGAGTCAGAACTGGCTCGAGGTCACCGAACAACAACAACAAAGAGAGGAATGTTATGAATTGAATTATGTCCCCCCAAAATATGTGCTGTCAATCCTAACCTCTATGCCTGTGGTTATAATCCCATTCAGGAATGGGTTATCTTTATGTTAATGAGGCAGGATGACAGTAGGGGGTATTATGAGTCAATCTCTTTTGAGATATAAAAAGAGATTAAACAAGCGAGCAGAGAGGGGTGAAGAGAGATGCCAAGCCACATGAAGATGGCCCAGAAGGAGAAGCTAGAAGAGACAAGGACCTTCCTCCAGAGCCAACAGAGAGAGAAAGCCTTCCCCTAGAGCTGACATCCTGAATTCAGACTTCTCGCCTCCTAAATTGTGAGAAAATAAATTTCTGTTTGTTAAAGCCACCCACTTGTGGTATTTCTGTCACAGCAGCGCTAGATAACTAAGACACTTCCCCACAGTCACTCAGCAAGTTCATGGCAAAGCCAGGACTAGAACTCAGGTGTCCTGGGTCCTCATCTTTTTTTCTACCATACTGCTGTGTCCCAGAAGGAAAGTATTTGAGACCTCTTAAGCCACTAATGCTATGCTGGTGGTTAGAATACACCCACAGGCTCCTCAGAAGAGAGGCCTGGCAATCTACTTCCGAATGATCACAGCCATTGAAAACTCTGTGGAAGAACTAGATGGTGGCCGGCTACCACCAATGCCCGCCCTGACAGGGAACACAACAGAGAGTCCCTGATGGAGCAGGAGAAAAGCAGGGTGCAGAACTCAAATTCTAGTAAAAAGACCAGACTTAATGGTCTGCCTGAGACTGAAGGATCCCTAGAAAGCATGGCCTCCGGACTCT
>NW_004444149.1:1945904-1951431 GCF_000243295.1 Trichechus manatus latirostris | reverse complement strand
ACCTTGTTTTTTTGTGGTGGAGACCATGAGAAGCAGTGACTAAGGACACAGCTCAACTCACCTCAGGGACCCCTCTTCATGTCCCCTGACCCTGTGGCTTCAAGAAGCTCCGGAATCCTGTGGAGGATTTCCCTCTCAGGCAAAGCTTTACCTCTCAGAGCATGGAAGGGGAAGGGCCCCTGCCTTGTGGCACCACGGTCTCCACAGCGCAGTGTCCTGTCTAAGGCAGACGTGAGATGACCCAGCAGTACAGCAGAGCCTGAGAGCAAGAGCTAGTGGTAGGAGAAGGGCAGAGGAAGGGCAGAGGCTGCTGGGAGAGAAGGAAGGGAACCCATAGTCCAGACCTGATACTTACTGATGGCTAAGACAGGGCAGAGTAGGATAGGATAGGTTAGAACAGAGCAGACTAGAAAAGACTAGAACAGAACTATATGGGATAGCTTTGGATTGGGGACTGAGCAAGATACTGGGGCAGTGGGGCAAAGGGTGATAGGATAACAATGGCTGATGAAGGGGCAGCCCAGCTGAGCCACCTCCTTCTGATTGTCCCACCCCAATGCCTGGGGTACTCTTAGAGTCTGCTGATAGCTGCCAGGTGGTGCCCCAGGGCCTGGGCATTCTGCCGTTGTGCTGTCCCCACAAACCCAGGGCCCTAGGGTAAGGGAAGTTCAATTCAGTGAGCTGCGCCAGCTCCAGATGGGCAGTGCCCCCACCCTGAGCAGGGTTTTCTTCCTCTTTGTCCTGTCTCTTTCTGGCTGCCTCCCCCAAAGGCATCAAGAAGGAGCACATCAACACACGCTGGAATTCCCAGAAGTTTCTCACAGGGGGCATCCTCAGGACACAGATCTCACAGGGGCTCATCATGTGCTGACGAAGAAGATAATGTGTGTGGGGGGCATGCCTAGGACCAGAGACACCGCCTTCCTACGCCACGGATTCACTTAGATACACAATAAACTGCGGGGGAGGGGCCTCGGGAGAGCCCAACAGAGCCCGCCCCACCGGGCCACGCCCACATCTGCCAACCTGGACACCATCATTGTCCACCCTGGGCGCAGACCCCCAGGCCCAGGCTCTCAGCCCCATTAGCACCCTGAGTATGGAAGGTGATCCAGGGTAAAAACAACAACAAATTGAACACAGATTTTGGCTCAGGGCAGTCAGGTTCGGAGCCGACCATGCCCTCTGCTTCTCAGCGACAGGTCGCTGGACCCGGCTGTGGTAGGGAAGAGGGAGGGGCTGTTTGCTATGGAGGTGGGGTTCTACTCCCTGCTGCCACGCTAGTCTGCCACTCAGGGCCTGCGAGTCTGCCTGACGCCCACCAGGTGGCGCAACACCCCAGGTCGCGGCCGGCCAGAGTGTGCGTGGAGCTAGGGTAAGGGTGTGTGGTCTGTGGAAGTGCTGAGGGTGTGTGTTGCTAGCTGTGGGGTGCAGAGGGCTGCTCTGTAGGATGCTCTAGGCTCAGCCCTCTTCCTGTTCTCAGGCCTGGGGCAGGAGGAAGAGGACCCAGGCCATCCTCTATCCCAGAATTTCTCCCTACCCCTTTCTTTCCTTTCCCCCAGTTCTAGATGCTGCAGGGTCCTAAGTGGACCTGGGCCCTGTCGACACCTGTCCACCCAGAGCTACTCAGCCCCAAACCTTACACATTCTACCTCATCCTCCTCGTTTTAACCAGCTGGCAAATCAAGAGGCATAAGCAAGGATGGAATGCGTGGGTTGGGGCAGGGGACATGGGTTGGATGTAGTGGTGACGTGGCTGGGAGTGGGGACACAGATCAGGATGAAGGACCTGAGCTATGTCGGGGAGCATAGGTTGGGATGAGGGACAGAGGAGGGACGTGGTGAGGTCACGCAGGCTGCGTAGCTGCAGCCCCCTGGATGACAGGCTGGGCAGGTGTGGGGCTGACACCGGGGAACAGCCCAGATGTGCTGAACCCAGTCAGCCGGAGACATTTTCAGCCTGGAGCAGGAGGAGCAGCTTCGTGCAGGACCCGGTGGTGCTGGGCCAGCACCTGACCCGGGGGAGAGCTGGCCTCCTCCCGTCTCCTCTGGCTTGACCCAGGTAGGGCAGATATAGCCCGTCCCCCAGAGGGTCAGTGCCAAACTCTGGGCCTTCCCCACAGCGTCTGGCCTCGGGTAATTACGGGGCTGTCGCCAAGCCTGATTGTAAAAGGGCGGATGAACCCAACCAGTCAGGGGCCCCCACTCTGCCCCTGACTGAGTGGTGTTGGCCTGGAGCCTCACACGCACACCCAGTCACACACACTTCAGTTCACACGCACTCAAATAATCTCACAACCATATGACCCCACACAGTCAGTCAAACTCACTGCTCAGGGAGGGAGTGGGGAGGGGACAACAACCCGGAAGGGGCCTCAGAAAGGAAGGCAAGGGCTTTGTTTACACAGCTGAAGTAGAAGGGGCCTCACACCGGCCCGGAGGGACCAGTCCAGGTACCAGCTGAAGGACTAGGGCACACAGGCCACCTCCACCCCTACACATGCAGGCAGGAGCTGTCACACACTTGTCACTTCCACACACATTGAGGGGTGTGCGTGCACCACACTCGCTCACACGTACGCCTTCGCACGCATGAAGGACACGCACTAATGCCCCATTGTGTCACACAGGCCCAGACACAGGTGAAGGAGGTCACACAGGCACCCCGGGGTCATTTGGGGTTATACACGTGAGGGCTGGCATCTAAGCAATGACACCATTCTCCAGCGCAGACTGTGCTGACAGCCCCATCCGTGCCGGGAAGGGCGGCTGCCAACTGACTGGGCACAGTCTGGAGTCCAGGGAAGTCCGGGCAAGGGAGGAGGTGGGGTGTGGGGAGAGCAGTGCCACGTTCACACCCCTGGAAACCAGCAGGTCGTGTCAACAGCCACGTGGGAGACAAACACACTTCCTGAGATTCCAAGGATATACCCAGACACAGTCACGAAACACAGGGATACGTGGAGGCCTCTCGCTCACATCCATATGTACTCCCAGAGACACAAGTCCACACCCAGAGTTAGACACAGACACCCACCGCCATGCCCCCCGGGGACCTTGAACGTCCCCTCTCCCCTGCCTTCCTGTCCTCTACCATGTTTTGAAAAAGACAATGTGGGGGGTGGGCCATGCCTGGAACCAGAGAGACCCCCCCTTCCCACACCAGATTCACACACACACACACACACACACACACACACACACACACACACACACACACAGTGCTGTGGGGGAGGGGCCTAGGGAGAGCCCCACAGAGCCTGCTCCACTCCATATGGGGCCATGCCTACATCTGTCTACCTGGGCGCAGATCCCCTAGGTCCAGCCTCTCTGTGCCATTAGCACCCTGGCATGCCCTGAGGCCTGTCACTTGGGTGTCCTGTCAGGCCTGACGAGAGCTAGTCTTGACAGTAGGAAAGGGCCCCCCAAACGAGCCTTGGGAACATTTATCACCCACTGAGGGCTAATGACACCCAGACACTGGGCTAAGCTCAGTGTGTACAGCCTGAATAAATTGGCCACTTGGCTAGGTCTGTGACGGGGTTGTCAGGGAAGGCTTCTGGAGAGATGACAAGCTTGAGGGATGACTGGGAACCAAACAGCTCGGGTGTGGGTGTTGGCTGGAGGTGGGGGGAGCTGCCAAGGAAAGGCCGGCCAGACAGAGGGGGCGGCGCGACCCCAAGCGCAGAGGCGGTGATGCCTGTTTCAGAACATACAGTCACAACAACACTCATACAGCAGAGCACACCCGGTTCGCACAGCGCCCCCTGAGCACGAGTTGAGGTCCCGTTCCTTCCCAGGCGCCCTTGCCTGACTCAGCGGGCGCCATTCCCATACTAGCTCTGTGAATAGCGCTCCCTAGAGACCCTCTCGCACATCTGCACCCCACAGAAGGCCAGCCTGTCTATCTGGGCGCCCACGGCGAGCACCCACAGTAAGTGGGCCTCCTCTCCTGGGACAGCTGGCTGGGAGGCTGGGAGGGCGTGAGCAGTCCCCAGGCCTTCCGGGGCTGGAGAGAGCAGGGAAACTGGCCAAAGCGGCCGACTCTCTTTTAGCCAGAAGCATTTAATCTGAGGCTGCATTTACGGCCAGAAGGTGGCAGGAGAGGATGTTTTTTTCTGACAGTACGTTCTGTCCCAAACACCTACCGAGGCGCTGTGGGACCCCCCCCTGGGCTGGGGGACCCAACTCATCCGCTTTGTCTGCAGAGTGGGCAGCCGACACGCCTCTGTGGACCACCCGTGATCTTGACTCCATTTCCTCTCCTTTATTGGCTTATCGGCTATACTTAAAAATATTTTTTTTTCTTTAGTGATTGTTTTAGGGTTTACAGGAGTCCCCGAGTGGTGAAAGCTGTTAAGTGCTAAGCTACTCACTGAAAGGTTCGCGGTTTGATCCACCCAGAAGCACCTAAGAAGAAAGGCCTGGCGATCTACTTCTGAAAGATCACAGGCCATTAAAAACCCTATAGAGAATTGGAATCCTTATCCATTGCTGGCGGGAATACAAACGGCACAGCCATTGTGGAAAACTGTGGCAATTCCTCAAAAAACTAAAAATAGAACTACCATATGACCCATCAATTCCATTCCTAGGGATATACCAAAAAGGCTTGAAGCAGAGACTCAAAAAGAGACGTGCACACCAATGTTCACAGCAGCACTATTCACAATAGCCAAAAGGAGGGCACCACCTAAATGCCCAACAACAGACGAATGGGTAAACAAAATGTGGTACAGACATACGATGGGATACTACTCAGCCAGTAGGAGAAATGAAGTCTTGATACGTGCTACAGTATGGTTGGAGCTTGAAGACATTGTACTGAGTGAAATAAGCCAGTCAGAAGAGGACAAACGCTGTATGACCTCACTTCTATAAAAAGACAAGAAAAGGCAAATATATAAAGTGATTACTAGGAGCGGAAGGGAGGGAAATATGGGGGTTAGCAATGATAAAAAATTGCATTGATTAAGGGTAGGGTTGCACAACCAATTACTGTAATAAGTTGAACACCTGTAAAAAGCTGAATTGGCAAGAGTTGTGTGATAGACATATTTACAACAACAACAAAAGAGTAGCTGCTGAGGCTGCTTATGTACAACCAAATACCTCATAAGGTTTGGTTATTCGGTTTGGAGGTTTAGGGTCATGGTTTCATGGGACATCCCAGGTAATCGGCCTACTAACATGTTTAGTGCTTCTGGTCTACCTCCTAGTTTATTGCATTGCACAGTGTTTGGGGTCTTAAAAGCTTGCAAACAGCCATCCAAAGTGTGACAATTGGTCTCTATTCACCTGGAGCAACAGAGGAAGAAGGAGCATCAGGAATAGGAGGAGGATATAGACTGTGTGACTAATTGCCTCCTGCCTCCTTTGCCATGAGACCAGAAGAACTGGATGGTGCCCAGCTACCATTATGGAAAATTTTGGTCAAAGATTCCACAGAAGAATCTTGATCAAAAAGGGAAAAATGCAAAACAGAATTTCAAATTCTCATGGACTCCAGACTTCCTGGAGCCATGGA
>NW_004444149.1:1932552-1945560 GCF_000243295.1 Trichechus manatus latirostris | reverse complement strand
AAAAGATTAGTTAGAAAATTTAGGGGGCAGTGAGTTTCTGTTAATGGGCAAGGAACAACTCAGAAAAGGAGGGTGAGATGATTGTACAACTCAAAGAATATCATCAATGTCACTGAATTGTCTATGTAGAAATTATTGAATTGGTGTATGTTCTCAACAACAAAAAATAAATAAAATAAATTATTTTAAAAAATAAAATACATAGAAAATGGGAGGAATATTGTAAATTACATATCTGATAACGACCTAGTACCCATAATACATAGAAAACTTCTACAACTGAACAACAAAAACACAAATAACCCAATTAAAAAATGGGCTAAGGACATGAGCAGATACTTCACCAAAGAGGATATTCAAATGACCGACCAACGCATGAAAAGACGCTCAACATCATTAGCCATCAGAGAAATGCAAATAAAACACACTATGAGACACCATTTCACTCCCACTAGGATGGCCAAGATTAAAAAAAAAAAAGTGAGAAGGGGGCATAACAAGTGTTGGGAGGGAATGTGGAGAAATTGGAACCCTCATCCATTGCTGGTAAGAATGCGAAATGGTACAGCCATTGTGGAGAGCAGTCTGGCAGTTCTTCAAAAACCTAGAGGTAGAGCTGCCATATGACCCAGCAACTCCTCTCCTAGATACATGCCCTACGGATCTAATAGAAGTGACACAGACAGATACATGCACACCTATGTTCATTACACCTATAGGGTTGCTGTGAGTCGGAATTGCAACAGTATTCACAATACCAAAAAGCTGGAAACAACCTAAGTATCCATCAACGGATGAATGAATCAATAAATATGGTCCATAATACAATGGAATACTACTCAGCAATAAAGAAAAATGAGTTCCCCAAACGTCTTCAACATGGACGAACCTAGAAGACATTATGTTGAGTGAAACAAGTCAATCACACACACACAAAAAAAACAAATATTGGATGTTCTCACTTTTATGAAATGACATGAACAAGTACGTATACAGAAACTTATGTTCATTAGTAGTTACCAGGGATGGGGTAGGGGAGGGGGAGACTCACTATCTAGATAGTAGCTACCTGTTACTTTGGGTGATGAGAAAGGTAACACCAAATGCGGGTGAATTGTACACAGCTTAGTAAACAAGATCACTAAAAAGTACACGAGGAAAAAGGACCTGTTGGTATTGCTATGGCATGTATAATTTTGAAACAACCAAAAAATATATGTGCAGGTATGTATGTATGTATGTAGGAATATACGTGTATAGGTATGTATGTATATATGTATGTATACATAGGTGCATGCATTTGTATATGCATCTATGTGACTATATGCACATATATTCATATATACAATAAAGCACATGAGGGTACAGTTATGGATACATCTTAGAAACAACCAAACACCTCATGGGATTGGATTTCTGGGTTTAAAGGATTAGGACCATAGTCTTGTGCAATATCTCAGTCAGTTGGCATAATATAATTCATACAAAGAAAAACCTATAGAGCACAGTTCCACTCTGACACATATGGGGTCGTCATGAGTAGGCATTGACCATCGGCAACTGGTTTGGTTTTGGTTCGAGGGGCCACAGAATGCATCTCTCCCTGATCCCAGTCCGTCTTCTTCAAGTAATACTGTATCACCTCACTTCCAGTGGAAACACCTTGCTTCCATTTCCCATCTCCAGCCTTTGTGCTATTGCTGTCTGCATTTCATTTCTACATATCCTATACCCCTCACAACACATAATTACTCTTGCTTTAACCCTTCAACTATCTTTTGAAGAGAATTTAAAAGTAAGAAAAAAGTCCTTTCTATTCACCCACATGTTTACCATTTCCGGTGCTCTTTGTTCCCTTCTGTAGATGGAGAGCTCCATCTAGTATCATTTTTCTTCTGCTTGAAGGATTTTTTTTTTTAAATATTTCTTTCAGTGCAGGTCGGCTGATGATGAATTCCTTCAGCTTTTGAAAAGAAATCTTTTGAAAGAATTCTTGAGTTTTGAAAGACACCTCCCCTAAATTCTAGGTTGGCGGTTTTTATCTTTCCGTAGTTTAAAAGACTTTGTTCCACTGTCTTCTAGGTTGCATTGTTTCTGACATAAAGCCTGCCATATTTTTCCTCTATACGTAATGTGTTCTTCCTCCGGCTGTACTGAAGATTTTATCACTGAGGGTGAGCACTGACTAAAGCAGATCGTGATGTGCTTTCATGAAATTCTCTTTATGTTTCTTGTGCTTAGGGTTGAACTTCTTGGGTCTGTGGGTTTATAGTTTTCATTAAATTTGGAAAAATTTTGGCCATTATTTCTTCAAATATTTTTCTGTCAGCCCCCTCTCCTTTCTGCGCCTTCAGTTACGGGTATATTAGGCTGTTTGATATTATTCCACAACTTACTGATTATCTGTTCTTCTAAATTTTTTGCTCTTTTTGTTTTCTCTCTGTTTCATTTTAGTTAATTTCTATTGCCAAGTCTTCAAATTCACTAATCTTTTCTTCTTCAGTGTCTAATCTGTTTTTAATTCCATGTACTATATTTTTTCGTCTCAGACTTTGTGGTTTTTATCTCCGGAAGTTCAATTTGGGTCTTATTTTATATCATTCATGTTTCTCTTTATCATGTTTTTCCTTTCTATTCTTAAACATATGAAATATATTTATGATAGTTATTTTAAAGCCCCCACAAAACAGAATTTCAAATTCTCATGGACTCCAGACTTTCTGGAGCCACTGAGGCTGGATGAACCCCTGAAACTATTGCCCTAAGATAATCTTTAAACCTTAAACCTTAAACCAAAAACATCCCCTGAAGTCTTCTTTAAACCAGTGGTGGTGTGTGCTGTTGAGCTGAAAACCAGACGTCAGAGAGGGTTTGAACTGCCGACCTTTCAGTTAGCAGCTGAGCTTGTGTGCCACCAAACAACCAAACCCTGTTTCTGTCGAGTCGATTCTGACCCATAGCGACCCCAGAGGACAGGGTAGAACTGCCCCATAGGGTTTCCAAGGAGAGGCTGGTGCATTTGAACTGCCAACCAAAAGGTTAACCACTGCACCACCAGGGCACCACTTGGCATCAGTGTGCCTTTAACTAAACAATAGTTTGACTTAATTAGTAAAGAATGTCTGCCTAGAGCACTGTGCTCTTTAAAGAACTATCTCTACGGGAGCAAATTGAAACAGCAACTCAAAAGGTTAGACAGGAAACTTGGCAGGCAGTGAGTTTATGTTAACGGGGAGGAAAAATTCAGAAAGGGAGGGTGAGAATGGTTGCACGACTTGAAGAATGTAATCGGTGTTGACCTGGTGTATGTTCTACTGTGTATCTTTTCAAAACACAAATAAAATAAATTACAAAAGCCCTTGTCTACTAATTCTATTATAGGTGTCACTTCTGAATCTGTTTTTTACGGGATTGAATTTTCTCCTTATTTTCAGCCATATTTTCCTGTTCCTTTGCATGCATGGTGATTATTGATTGGATGCTAAAAAATCAAAAAAATCGAGTCGATTCCAACTCATAGCGACCCTGTAGAGCAGAGTAGAACTACCCCATCGGGTTTCCAAGAAGAGGCTGGTGGATTCAAACTGCTGACCTTTTGCTTAGCAACCATAACTCTAAACCACTACACCACCAGGACCCTGATTGGGTGCTAGACATCATTAATTTTATGTTATTTGGTGCTGGATTTTTTCTGTATTCTTTTAAATATTTTTAAGCCTTGTTCAGAGACACAGTTGTTACTTGGAAAAACAGATCGATCCTTTGGTTTGTGTCTGGTAAATATATATGTAACAAAACATTTACTATTTCAACATTTTTCACATGTACAATTCAGGGACGTTGATTATGTTCATTATGTTGTTTAACCATCACCACTGTTTCCAAATTTTTCCATCACCCTTAACAGAAGCTCAATGTCCCCTAAGCCACGAGTCTCCCTTGCCCCCTCCCTCCCACCCGCCCCGAATAACCGCTAATAAACTTTGGTCTCTATACACTTACCTATTCTAGATATTTCATGTAAGTGGGATTATATGATATTTGTCCTTTTGTGGCTGACTGACTTCACTCCGTGGACTGTTGCCAAGGTTCCTCCATGTTGTACCATGTATCAGGACTTCATTTTCTCTTTACGGCTGAGGAATATTCCATTGTACATATATATCACATTTTATTGATTCACTCATCTGTTGGTGGACATTTAGGCTGTTTCCCCATTAATCCATTTGAGACTTATTTTTAAGTGTTTGTCTTAGTTCTCTAGTGCTGCTGTAACAGAAATACCACAAGTGGGTGGCTGGAAAGATCAGAAATTTATGTTTTCACGGTTTAGGAGGCTAGAAGTCCGAATTCAGCACACCCGCTTTAGGGGAAGGCTCGCTCTCTGTCAGCTCTAGGGGAAAATCCTCGTCTCAGCTTCTCTACCCTGGTGTTCCTCCATGTCTTGGCGATTTCTAGGAGGCATCTGTCTTTCCTGATTCATTGCTTCTCTGTGCTTAATCTTTACGGCACTCAGAAGTGATTAGATTTAGGAGCCATCTTACACTGATATGGCCTCATTAGCATAACAAAGAAAACCCTATTTCCAAATAGGATTACAGGTATAGGGGTCAGGACCCCACAGATTTTGGGGCGGACACAATTCAATCCGTAACAGTGTTGTTCAGCAAGACCACAACAGTCTTTAGTCTGGGGCAAACTTGCTGTACAGGGAAAGTTTAATATAAAGAATTCACTGTGACAACGGATTGGAGTGATGAGGGATTGGCTAGTAAGAAGTAAACCAAAAACCAAATCAAACCCGTTGCCATGGAGTCAGTTTCAACTCATAGCTATCCTACAGGACGGAGTAGAACTGCCCCATTGGGTTTCCAAGGAGCGGCTGGTGGATTTGAACGGCCGACCTTTTGGTTAGCAGCCAAGCTCTTAACCACTGCGCCACCAGGGCTCCAAGACGTAAACAGGACTCTAAAAAAAAAAAAATATATATAGGCATAGCACATATAAGAAGCAGCCCAGACTTTTGCGCTGAGATATAGCACTCAAAGAAAAGCCCTCCCCGCCCAGGTCTGAGATCTACATGTCGTAGGAGAGGACAGAGTTGTGGCTTAGTTCATGGCAGAGAAGTTGCGGTGCTGTACTGGTGGAACTTGCTGGAAATCCACTCTCTAGGGTGCTAGGGAAAGTCACTCTTGGGGAAGCTTCTTCCTAGAGGCACTCTGCTACAAAACCTCCTACAGAAGTGCTGGGGGAAGCTGCTGACCCCTGAGTGTGCTGGCCTCTGTGCGTTGTAGGAGCTGGGGGCTTCGGCCGCTGCGCATGCCGTGGAGCCGGCACCAGAGAACCGGGAAGGGAAACCGCTACCTCCTGCGATGTCTCTCTAGCGCCCTCTACTGACAAAGCTAAACATCGTGCCAGCTAGCCAAGAAAACGTATTTAAAGGGCTCGGCTCCATTTAGCAGGACAGGCAATGAAAAAAAAAATTAGAGCTGAGAGGCAATAAAGTGATAACTGGCACAAACTGATAACTGTTAGGTGGTCTTTCCACTCTGGCCCCACACTCCCACCTCCATCTCCTCGACTCAGGCGGCCCACTGGGCCTGCCTGGGTGCCCTCTGACTACCCAGCAGCCTGGAAACTCCCTCTGGACAGTCAGTTGGGGCAGTGGTACAGCTCACTTTGTTTCTCCTCTCTCAGGGATCACTGCCCTGTGCTGCCTGTTGTCCAATGTCTGAACACCGTTCCACATAGTTTGTGTTTTTAGTTAAGGCGTAAAAATGCAAGAGGAGTCCCCGTGATTCTATTATGGCCAGAATTGGAAATCTACGTGTGATTTTGGAGAGACTTTCCTCCGAGCCTGACTTTACTTTTCAAAAAGACTTTGTTGGGTGTTCTTTTAACCCCTTTCTGCTGCAATAACTGGCATAAATACACCTATATATCACATTCTATAATATCAAAGACCACAGCCTTCAATATGGATTACACCTCAACATAAAGAAAACAAAAATCCGCACAACTGGACCGATAAGCAACATCATGATAAATGGAGAAAAGATTGAAGTTGTCAAAGATTTCATTTTACTTGAATCCACAATCAACACCCATGGAAGCAGCAGTCAGGAAATCAAAAGACACATTGCTTTGGACAAATCTGTTGGAAAAGGCCTCTTTAAA
Source organism: Trichechus manatus latirostris (assembly GCF_000243295.1). Taxonomy (NCBI): domain Eukaryota; kingdom Metazoa; phylum Chordata; class Mammalia; order Sirenia; family Trichechidae; genus Trichechus; species Trichechus manatus. The sequence goes on along the minus strand of NW_004444149.1, from coordinate 1,939,383 downwards.
GTCTTGAAAAGCAAAGATGTCACCTGGAAGACTAAGGTGAGCCTGACCCAAGCCATGGGATTTTCAATCAGATCATACACATGTGAAAGCTGGACAATGAATGTGGAAGACCAAAGAAGAATTGACGCCTTTGAATTATGGTCTTGGCGAACAATGTTGAACATACCATGGACTGCCAGAAGAAAGAACAAATCTGTCTTGGAAGAAGTACAACCAGAATGCTCCTTAGAAGGAAGGATGGAGAGACTACATCTTACATACTTTGGACATGTTGTCAGGAGGGATCAGTCCCTGGAGAAGGACATCATGCTTGGTAAAGTAGAGGGTCAGCGAAAAAGAGGAAGACCCTCAACGAGATGGATTGACACAGTGGCTGCAACAGTGGGCTCAAGCGTAACAACGATTGTGAGCATGACGCAGGATTGGGCAGGGTTTCGTTCTGTGGTGCATGGGGTTGCTATGAGTCAGAACTAACTTGACGGCACCTAACAACAATGACAACATAATATCCCTCTATTCAAAAAGGGGAGGTTTTATGTCAAAATGTATATGCCAAAGCTTTTAGTTATATGTAATTAATTTAACTTCATCACGGACATGCACTGCAGTTTTAAAAGTTGAATAGGACTGTCATGGTTTGAATTATGTCCCCCTAAAAATGTATGTATCAATTTGGCTGGGCCATGATTCCCAGAATTCTGTGGTTGGCCTCCATTTTGTGATTGTAATTTTATGTTAAAGAGGATTCGGGTGGGACTGTAACATCACCTTTACCCAGGTCACATCCCTGATCCAATGTAAAGGGAGTTCCCCTGGGGTGTGGCCTGCACCACCTTTTATCTCTCGAGAGATAAAAGGAAAGGGAAGCAAGTAGAGAACGGGGGGACCTCATACCATCTAGAAAGCAGTGACGGGAGCCAGCCAAGCGCATCCTTTGGACCTGGGGTCCCTGCGCAGAGAAGCTGCTAGTCTGGGGGAACACTGAAGAGAAGAAGGCTGACAGAGAGAAAAAGTCTTCCCCTGGAGCTGACGCCCTGAATTTGGACTTTTAGCCTACTTTGACTGTGAGGAAATACACTTCTCTTGTTAAAACCATCCACTCGTGGTGTTTCTGTTATGGCAGCACTGGGTGACTAAGACAAGGACTAAATGGCTTTGATGAGAAAGGATAGTCCCTGCCACGCCCCTCCCCAACTCCCAGTCCCACTTCCAAGAGACATCCGCTCAAACCTTTCAGTAGTTTCTCCTGGTATTTACCTTCATATTTCTAAATAAGATGCTGTTACTGCTACTTTTTCCTTTTTTTTTTTTTTTTCAAGTTTAGACTTTATCTGTATTGGCTTCTTCCTATAGAAGAGGAGGATTTAGTTCTCTTACATCCTACCCCTCAAAGCACACACACACACACACACACACACACACACACACACACACCGCCTTCCCCTCCTAATATAGTTAAATCCAAACTTTTGGTTAAATTAATATTTAATGTTTCGACTGTGAAGATGTAACAATTATTCACAACTGTGCCATGTAATATACTATGATCCATTTCATTTCTTTTTTGTTGTTCTTTTTTTATCTTATTGTTGTACTTTAAGTGAAAGTTCACAATTCAAGTCAGTCTCTCATACAAAAATTTGTACATACATTGTTATGTGACCCTAATTGCTCTCCCTATACTGTGACAGCACACTCCTCCTTTCCACCCCTGATTTCCCGTGTCCATTCAACCAGCTCCTGACCCTCTCTGCCTTCTCATCTCGCCTCTGGACAGGAGCTGCCCATTTAGTCTCATGTATCTACTTGAGCTAAGAAGCACATTCTTCACGAGTATCATTCTATGTCCCACAGTCCAGTCTAATCTTTGTCTGAAGAGCTGGCCTCGGGAATGGTTTCAGTGTGGGGCTGACAGTCCGGGGGCCATGCTTTCTGGGGTTCCTCCAGTCTCAGTCAGACCATCAAGCTCGGTCTTTTTACCAGAATTTGAGTTCTGCACCCCACTTTTCTTCTGCTCCAGCAGGGTCTCTGTTGCCATTCCATTTCTTTAAAGCTTTTTTCCTGCCTTGGAGTTAGTAAGCATCTGGAAAGATCAGCAACCCAGTAGAGAGATGGTCAAAGAACACAAGCAGTTCACAGAAAAGAAATACAGTGGCTCTTCCATACATAAAAACATGCTCCATCTCCCACGTAAGATGAAAGAACATTAAAACTACATGAAGATAGAATTCCTCACTTATCAGCTTGGCAAAAATCCCAAAGTTTACAACAAAGTCTGTTGATGAGGCTTCAGGGAAACAAGCGTTCTCCTACATTGCCTATGGGAAGGCAAAACAGTGCAACCGGTATGGAAGGATTTGGAAATATCCAGCCAAATTTCAGCTGCATTTACCCTTTAACCCAATCCCACTTCTGGGAATTTGTCCTGAAGCTATACCTGCACATATTTGATATGACATGTGTAGACAGTTACACACTGTGGCGTTCCTTTTACCCGTTAAGTACGGGAAGCAATCCAAGTGTCCATCTATGGAGAACAGGTTAAATAAACTACGGTACATCCACAAGATGGAAAACTACGCGACAGACAAAAGAATGAGGAAGCTCTCCACGGGAAAATCTCCAGGAAATATTGTAAAGTGAAAACAGCAAAGTGTAGAACAATGTATATAGTAAGTAATACAAACAAGATTGCATATGCATATTTGCTTGTGCCTTATTAAGAAAATAGTAGTTTAAATGGTTGTCTATTTGGGAGGAGAACAGGGGACATGAAATCAGTTATTTAGCTTTTTATATCATTTTGATTTTTGAGCCATGTGAAGGCATTACCTATTCCAAAATAAATTTAAGTTTTTTTAATTACCTGGGTTTTTAAATTTTCCCTGTTTTCTATTACTTATTAATAATTTATTCCTCAACTCTCTGACAGATTCTTCTTCTCAATACAGTCAAACTCATCAAGTAGCCTGGCAATCCCCTTTTCCCTGGAGATAGTCTTCCTGGAGCCCTTCATCACTTTGCTGTAATTGGTCGTTCTTTAGATCTGCTACACAGCTACCATCTTGGGACTTCCCTTCGTCAACATTCTGGGAATTCCCTTCCCACTTTCCTGTGTTAGAGCTTGTTTCCTGGATCCCACGGCTCATTCTTTCTTTGTTTTGTGGAGCACTTCTCCAGTAGCTTCCTGAGAAAGGTTGCGTGGGAAGTAAATGTTTTGTGTCAATGAATAACTTGAAAGTGGTCTTTATCCTAATCTCATTCCTGAATGCTAGTTTGGCTGGGGGTAGAATTCTAGGTTGGAAAACATTTTCCCTCAAGATTATCTTTTAAAATGTTATTGTGGTAACACGCATATAACATAAAATGTGCCATTTCAACTGTTTTGAAGTGCTCAATTCAGTGGCATTAATTAATTCACAATGTTGTGCAATCATCATCATTACTTCTAAAACTTTTCCATCACCCCAGAAAAAGTACCTATTGAGCAATAATTCCCCCTTCCCCCTTCCCCCCAGTCCCTGGTAATCTCTAATCTACTTCCTCTGTGATTTGCCTATTCTTGATAATTCATATGGAGCCTTGGTGGCACAGTGGTTAAGAGCTCGGCTGCTAAGCAAAAGGTCAGCAGTTCCAATCCGCCAGCCTCTCCTACTCCATCCTATAAGGTCGCTATGAGTCAAAATCAACTTGACAGCAACTGATCGGGTTTTAGATAGTTCATATAAGTGGAATAATACTATATTTGCCTTTTGTGTCTGGCTCATTTCACTTAGCATAATGTTTTCAAGGTTCTGACTGAGACTGGAGGAACCCCAGAAAGCATGGCCCCCGGAATGTCAGCCCAACCTTGAAACCATTCCTGAGGCCAACTCTTCAAACAGAGATTCGACTGGACTATGAGACATAAAATGATACTCGTGAAGAGTGTGCTTCTTAGCTCAAGTAGATACATGAGACTAAATGGGCATGTATCAAGACTTCATTACTCTTTATTGATGAATAATATTCCATTCTGTGGTTATGCTACATTTTTTTAATCCACTCATCTGTTAATGAACACTTGGATTGTTTCCACCTTTTGACTATTGTGACTAATGCTGCAATGAACATTGCGTACAAGTATCTGTCTGAGTCCTTGCTTTCATCCTTCAGGATTGTGAGGTCATTGCTTTAGGTCTCCTAGCTTCTAGTGTTGTTATTGCAAAGTCTAAGACCAAACTGATTGCTGATCTTTCGTACGAACATAAATTGTTCTCTTTATCACTGTTGTTCTAAAATTTCAGTACTTGGAAATTTTCTTGTATTATTACTTTGATAATTTCCTCCCATCTTTTTTTTCTTTTTAGTTGGCTAATCAGGTTCCTGGTCTGAGTCTCTAATTTTTAAAAAAATTTATTTTACTTTGTTGTTGAGAATATACACAGCAGAACATACACCAATTCAACAATTTCTACATGGACAATTCAGTGACACTGATTACATTCTTCAAGTTGTGAACCATTCTCACCCCCCTTTTCCAAATTGTTACCTCCATTAACATAAACTCACTGCCCCCTAATTTTCCTATCTAATGTTTAGAGTTACTGTTGTCAACTCGATCCCATACACATCTTAAGAGCGCACAATGCTCAAAGCAAGCATTCTTTACTAGTTATAGTTATATTTTGGTTTTACAAAGACTTCAGGGATATTTTTGGCTTAAGGTTTAAAGATTATCTCAGGGCATTAGTTTTGGGGGTTCATCCAACCTCAAAGGCTCCAGAAAGTCTTGATTCCACTAATGATTCTCTAATTTTTGTGCTTTCCTCCCTTATCCCTCAACTCTTTGTGTATTTTTTCTGCTTTCTTGGAGATTTCCTCAGCTAGACTTCCCATTCCTTTGATTAATTTTTTATTAACCTATGTTTAATTTCTAAGAATTTTATTTTAAATATAATCATGTTCTTATTTCACGGATCGTCTCTTGCCTCTCTAAAAACACTTATTATTATTATTTTTTGTTTGTTTAGATAAAAACTTTGTTTCCATTTTTTAAAATCAAACCCCAGAATATTTATAGAATCAAAGTATTAATAAGCATTTATAACAAAAAAAATTAAATATTTTATTGTGTTTTAGGTGAAAGTGTACAGAGCAAATTAGCTTCCCATTCAACAAATTGTACACAAAGTGTTCCATGACATTGGTTGCAATTCCCACACTGTGTCAAAGTTCTCCTCATTTTTGCCCTGGGTTCCTCATTTCCTTTCTTCTGGTTTTCCTATCTGTTTCTGCTTTCTCATCTTTACTTTTAGGCAAATGTTGCCCTTTTGGTCTCGTATAATTGATTGTTCTATGGAGCACATTCTTTGCTGGTGTTGTTTATTTTATAGGCCCATCTATTGCTTGGCTGGAAGGTGGTTTCTAGGAACAGCTGCAGTTCCAAGTCACAAGGGAGTCTTAAGGTCATAATCTCAGGGGTTCCTCCAGTCTCTATCAGACCAGTAAGTCCAGTCTTTTTTTACAAATTTGATTGTTTGTTCTACATTTTTCTCCCACTCTATCTGGGACCCTGTATTGTGATCCTAGTCAGAGTGGTTGGTAGTAGTAGCTGGGCACCGTCTAGTTCTTCTGGTCTCGGGGTCATGTAGGCTGTGGTACACGGGGTCTGTTAGTCCTTTGGACTAATGACTCCCTTGAGTCTTTGGTTTTCTTCACTCTCCTTTTTCTGGATGGGAAGAGACCACTAGTTTTATCTCAGATGGCTGCTTGCAAGCTTTAACACCCCAACCACTACTCACCAAAGTAGGATGTAGAACATTATTTTTATGCGCTATGTCATGTCAGTTGAGGTAGATGTCTCCCAAGTCTATGATCTTTAGCCTTCAAGCCTAGTATCTTCATCCCGGGTGGTATTTGGTTGAGTATAAGAAGTTTCCATGACTGTGCCCCTTGTGTGTTCTATTGTCTAGGTTAGTATACATACAACATCTACAAATATGTATGTAGAGATATTCACAACCTAACCTATATCTGCAGGTGGATGTGCTCCCTTACACCTTCCCAAGCCTCTTTAACATACCTATCTACCTATGTATCCCTTCATAAATTATCGTTTGTTAATAGTGTAGTTGCAGAATTATCTATGTTATAGTAATTGCCATAGCTGTCTTTTGTTCTTGTGTTCCTTTCAATGTCTTCCTCTGCCTTTGTCATGCTGTGATGATTTCCCCCATATAGCATATTGCCTTTCCCTTCACCAATATTACCACATGTCTTTAGTGATTTACCCTCCCTCCTCCTCCCTAATCATCATTTAAGTTTTCTACTCCTTGCATCATTCCTATTGTTCTCTGTTTGTATGCTTTGATCTCTGTCTTTTTGCCATTGGAGGCTTCCTTAAATGCCTGCTGATCCTTGGCTATCCAAACCTGTTTCTGTGGAGTCATTCTGACTCATAGAGACCCTGTAGGACAGAGTACAACTGCCCCATAGAGTTTCCAAGGAGAAGCTGGTGAATTTGAATTGCCCACCTTTTGGTTAGCAGCTGAGCTCTTAACCACTGTGCCACCAGAGCTCTTGATCCTTGGCTATCCACTCATATTTCAGCATGAGGCACACAAAGAAGCTGATGGGTAGTTACATGTTCAAGCCAGCCTTGCGCTTGCACCCTTACCAGAAAGTAAGCCCCTCAAGGCAAAGATCTTTGTGGGTTTCACTTACAGATAGAGTCCAAGCACCTAGACTAGTGTTTGGCACATAGTAGGTGTTCAATAAGTATTTGTAGAAGGAAGGAAGAAAACTTTTTCTGAAAGTAGGGCAGGGGAAGGAAGAGGGCAGAAGTCTCAC
>NW_004444149.1:1929573-1932180 GCF_000243295.1 Trichechus manatus latirostris | reverse complement strand
CCATAGAGGCACCGTTTGAATGAGCCATGTGTGTATCTTGGGGAAGAGTTTTCCAGCCTGAGGTTTGAAGTACCGATTCCCTGAGGCCGGAGCATTGTTGAGGAGGTCAAGGAGCATCCAGAAGGCAGGAGAATGGTGAGCAAGGAGAAATGGTGTGAGATAAGGCAGGACGGGGAGTCAAGGGCCAGAAAATTAGACTTGGTAGACCACAGTTGTTGTTGTTGTTGGGTGCTGGTAAGTTGACTTTGACTCAGAGTGACCCCATGTAACAGAGTAGAGCTGTCCCTATAGGGTTTTCTAGGCTGTAATCTTTATAGGAACAGATTGCCAAATCTTTCCTCCACAGAGATGCTAGGTGGGTTTGAACAACCAGCCTTTTTGTTAGCAGCCCAGTGTTTAACCATTGTGCCACCAGTGCTCCTTAAACCACAGTCAACACTTGAATGTCACTCTAACTGTGACTGGGAACCACCGGAGGATTTGGCCAGAAGAGGAGATAGATTTGCATTTTTGAAATTGTGTTGTTGTTGTTGAGAATAAACACAGCAAAACATACACTAATTCAACAATTTCTACATGCACAGTTCAGTGACATTGATTACATTCTCCGAGTTGTGCAACCATTCTTTTACCCTCCTTTTCTGAGTTGTTCATCCCCCATTAACATAAACTCACTGCCCCCTAAAGTTCCTATCTAATGTTTCGAGATACTGTTGTCACTTTGATCCCATATAGACAGTTCTTAAAAGAGCATAATGTTCAAGGCAGACATTTTTTACTAGTTTAGACTATTGTTTGGTTTTAAGAAGACTTTAGGGGATATTTTTGGTTTAAGGTTTAAAAATTATCTCAGGGCAATAGTTTCCAGGATTCTTCCAGTCTCCGTGGCTCCAGGAAGTCTGTATTCCATGAGAATTTGACATTCTATTCTGCATTTGTCCCCTTTTGATCAGGATTCTTCTATGTAATCTTTTATCAAAATGTTCAGTATTGGTAGCCGGGTAGCCGGGCACCATCCAGTTCTTCTGGTTTCATGACAAAAGAGTCAATTGTTCATGGAGGCAATTAGCCACACATTCCATTTCCTCCTCCTATTCTTCACTCTCCTCCCTCTGTTGCTCCTGGTGAATAGAGACCAATTGTTGTGCCTTGGATGACTGCTTACAAGCTTTTAGGACCTGAGGCACGATGCGAGGACTAGGAAGTAGAACAGAAGCAAGAAAGGTAGAACAAAAGGCTCTCTCCACTGTTGCTTGGAGAATAGAACTATAGGTGTGTGAGAGTGGAAGCAGGGAGACCAGAGGGGAGGCTACTACCTGGGTTCAAGTGAAAGGTGGAGGTGAGGAGCTGAGGTCAGATTCAGGATGTACGTGAAGGTAGACCTGACAGGATTTGCTAAGGATTAAAGGCTGAGCAAAGGGCAGAGTCAAGGATGACTCCTGGGTGCAATTAAAACCAGAAAACTATAAACCAGTAGCTGTTGAGTAAATTCCGACTCATGGTGACCCCACGTGTTACAGAGCAGAACTCCTTCGCAGATTTTGTTTTTTTGGCTACAATCTTTATGGAAGTTGATTGCCAGGTCTTTCTTCTGTGAAGTCATTGGGTGGGCTCAAACTGCCAACCTCCAGGTTAGCAACCAATCACAAACTCCTTGCACCACCCAGGAAGGACTTCTTTGGCAATTAGGTGATGCCATTTATTGAGGTGGGTGACACTGGGGGAGAAGTAGGCTTGGGCTGGAAACCATGAATGCCTTTGGTCATGTGAAGTATAAGATGCCAGTAGACATCCTGGCCCAGATATCAAGTAGGCAGATCCACAAGTGTGAAGCGTCACCAAAAAAAAAAAAAAAAAAACCTGTTCTGACTCATAGTCTTATAGAGATCCTATAGGCCAGCTGCCCCATAGGGTTTCCAGGGAGTGGCTGGTGGAGTTCAACTCCCAGCCTTTTGGTAAGTAATCATAGCACTTAACCACTGGGCCACCAGGGCCCTGTGTGAAGCTTAGGAAAATACAGATGTGCTAGTCCCCAGCTTAGAGACGGTGTTCAAATCCATGGGCCTGGATGACCCTCTGAAGGGGTGAGTGTCCCCAGGGCAGTGAGGAGGTTTCCTATGGGGCGGAGCTCTCAGGGGTGCAGTGGCTTAGCTTTTGGGGTGCAGGAAGGACCCAGGGGCCTAATGTCCTAGAAACCAGCTCTCAACTCCCCGTCCCCACCCCGTTTCAAGCCATGGCCTGCATCCTCCCTAGAAAGATGCCTTGCTCCCCCGAAATCCCTGGGTTCCAGGGGAGTCAGCAGACCTGCTCCTTCGTGACTTCACTCCGTAGACACCCCGCCTCGAGCTTCATCCTCTCTGGCAAATCGGTTCCCACCCAACCTGCTCTCCGTCTTCCAAAATGCCTTAAACCTCTCATGTAATGTGGTCTCTTTCTCCCATCCTTGGGGGGGGGGTCAAACTTTTATTGTATAATGAGTTACAGTCATTTTAGTGTTGTTTTGAGAAATAGACATGTGTGATTAACCCCTTGTATTCCCCCAAGTCTTTTTTTTTTTTTAATTTTATTGTTGTACTTTAAGCAAAAGCTTACAATTCAGGTTAGTCT
>NW_004444149.1:1924979-1928646 GCF_000243295.1 Trichechus manatus latirostris | reverse complement strand
GTTCTCTAAAATACGTTTGAATTAGAGTGGGAATAAGTACAGACAAGAGGAGGTTGAGAAGGGAAAAGGCAGTGAGCCCACCAGGGATGAAGGTCCACGACCTAGCTCAGGTATAAAATCTAAAACCAAACCTGTTGCCATTGAGTCAATTCCCACTCAAAGTGACCCTACAGGACAGAGTAGAACTGCCTCATAGTGTTTCCAAAGCTGTAAATCTTTACAGAAGCAGACTACCACATCTTTCTCCCACGGAGCAGCTGGTGGGTTTGAATCTCCAACCTTTTGATCAGCAGCCAAAGTCTTAACCACTGCACCACCAGGGCTCCTTAGCTCAGGTATATTCACGGCTAAATCTATTCCTGCTCTCATTCCAGTCACTTCATTCTATCCTGAGAACTGAACAGGATTGACTAGGATATATCTGTCTAACTTGGAAGTGCAAGCAAGAAAGTAACATTAATATGATAATTGAGGTTCTAGCAACAGAAAGAGGGGCTACATTTCCATTTGGTGACCATAAACCTATCCTGCCCCCTACCCCAAGAGCGAGTGACTGTCACTTCCAGACCCGTTGCAGACCCCTTGCTTCTGGGTGAAGAACATCCATGGAGACTGGGTATCAGAACCAGCTGTTTAATTATGCTGAACATCTTCTCCTAAAAGGACCATAGCTTCATTCAGTTGATTCCCAAACTTCAAGCAAAAATATACAGAGGACTGGAGACATCCACACCGAGCCATCTGGATCCTGACTAGCCCCAGCTCTCTGCCACGTGCCACGCAGAGGTGTCGCTAAGGGGGTGCAGGCAGTGCTGACCACACCCAGTGACACCATCAGAGGGGGTGACACCAAAATGACAGTCTGTAAAATGCTAACTCACTTTTTGAACATTTTAATGTGCTCCGGTCAGAGCTGTCCTTATTACCCGTTACAATGACACTTTGAATCACATGGTTTTGTCTGCACGACTAGAAGCATACATTGTTTTCATTGCTGCTGGTGTTTTTATAGTCGCTGACTTTGTCAAATTTTCTGGTTTTTTAGATACAATGTTGTACTAATTAGCTTGGAGGTAACACTAGGAGTTATCCAGCTGGATGACACCAACCCTAATGATGCCATTGGCGCCACACACACACCACGCAGTCCATATCACACCACGTTACATACCATGCCACATCACGAGGCATATCAGAGCGGACTTTGCTCAGGGCAAGTTTCCAAGTTACTTCAGGCAGCAATGCTAGCGTTATCCACACACTAGAGTAAACAGCACTTTAGAAACTTCTAGAAGTTAAGAAACTTTCCTGTTCTTGCCTGAAAACCCGTCTTTGCTATAGTGTTGTTTGGGGCTCAGGAAATAGATCACAATCCCACAGCCCCCAAATCAGTTCTGATGCTGGTGCTGCACCCTCTGTAACAATAAGCAGGTGCAAAGGCTCGTGTTTGCAGGCCCTGGGAGACACCGAGCGCATCAGGCCCGCTCTCTGGCCACCGGGGGCAGGTGAAGTGGTGTGAGGCTTGTGGTCCAGTCCAACAGACCTGGGCCTGAAGCATGATGCCACCGCATCCTGGCTGAGGTGGCACTGACCTCCTTGGGCCTACATGAGGACACTAATTCCAGGCTCGGAGGGTTACTATGGGGGTTACTGTGGCAGGTTATGTAAACCTCCTATGTACCTAGTATGTGACAGATGCTCAACAGGTAGTCATGGTTATTATTAATAATAGATCATTAGTGGTATTAATTTATTATTATTGTTTATATTTATTATTACTATTTGTATGGTGAAGCCAGGACTTGAACTCAGATCTGCCTGATTTGAATCCTGGGCTCTCTCTATACCAACCCATTGCTGTTGAGTCTATTCTGACTCATAGCGACCTTAGAGGACAGAGTAGAACTGCCCCATAGGGTTTCCAAGGAGTGGCTGGTAGATTTGAACTGCTGACCTTTTGGTGAGCAGCTGAGCTCTTAATGGTATTAATTTATTATTATTGTTTATATTTATTATTAGTATTTGTATGGTGAAGCCAGGACTTGAACTCAGATCTGCCTGATTTGAATCCTGGGCTCTCTCTATACTAACCCATTGCTGTTGAGTCCATTCTGACTCATAGCGACCTTATAGGACAGAGTAGAACTGCCCCATAGGGTTTCCAAGGAGTGGCTGGTAGATTTGAACTGCCGACCTTTTGGTGAGCAGCTGAGCTCTTAATCACTGCACCACTAGGGCTCAATAATAACAATAAATTAACAACAATAGCAATACATTATTATTTATATTATTTGTAACAAATAATAATAAGTTATAATGAGGAGCTCTGGTAGCTCAGTAGTTAAGTGCTCAGCTGCTCACCAAAAGGTCGGCAGTTCGAACCCACCAGCTGCTCTTCAGGAGATAGATGTGGCAGTCTTCTTCTGTATAGATTACAGCCTTGGAAACCCCATGGGGCAGTTCTACTCTGCCCTAAAGGTTTCTATGAGCCGGGATCAACTCAATGGTAATGGGTTTGGGTTTTGTTTTATTATTAATAATAAGTAAAAGTGATGCACGGGGCCCTGGTGGCGCAGTGGTTAAGAGCTACAACTGCTAACCAAAAGGTTGGCAGTTCAAATCCACCCACCACTCCTTGGAAACCCTATGGGGCAGTTCTACTCTGTCCTATAGGGTCACTATGAGTCGGAATCGGCTCAACGGCATCGGTTTGGTTTTGGTTTTGGGTAAAAAGTGATGTTGTTACCTAGATGTCAAGCAAGTATCAAAGTCACAAAGGACCACAGGAGTTCAGAGGGTGGAGCAGTCGCTAAATTGACCAGGGAGGCTTCGTGGAGAAAGTGGAACTCGACCTAGGCTTGTCAGATAACATACAGAACTGCCGGTTAAATTTGAATTTCAGATAAACAAGGAATAATTTTTTAGTATAAGCATGCCCCAAACATTGCATAAACCAGTTGCCGTCCAGTTAACTTTGGTTCATGGTGACCTCAAGTGTGTCAGAGTTGAGCTGTGCTCCGTAAGGTCCTCAACTGCTGGTTTTTTGGAAGCAGATTGCCAAGCACATCTGGATGGACTTGAACCTCTGACCTTTTGGTTAGCAGCCAAGCACTTCACCATTTGCACCACCCAGGAACATACTCTAAAAAGTATTCATCGTTTATCTGAGATTCATATTTAACTGGGCATCCTGTATTTTTCTGTGTTCCATCTGGCAAGCCTAAACTTGAAGAAAGGACAGCATAGATGGGCTAAGAGGGAGAGCAGAAGGAAGCCGACCAGGCTAAGTGGGAGAACAAGCACGCATACGTGCTTCCATCTGCCAGGCTCTGCGCTGAGCAATTTACAAGAATATCACAAATCCCTGTAAGGTATTTACTATTCCTTACACTTTATGGATGGGAGGGAACTCAGTCACAAGGCCACCACCAGGCCATATTTAAACCTTGCGTCAGCCTGGCCCTTAAGCACCTGTTTTTTTCCCATACACCAGAGTCCTCCCTGGGAAAGCAAAGGAAAAGGGCATGAGTCACCGCTTACATGTTACAGCCCACCCCGGGCTCTGTCCCGTTCTATTGTGTCCCAGGTTCACTATCTAACACCAAGGCTCCGTGATTTTCTCTGTCTCTTTTTTCTTTCCCTTTTGTAATTTCTTTTTAAGGTCCCT
>NW_004444149.1:1922418-1924449 GCF_000243295.1 Trichechus manatus latirostris | reverse complement strand
TAACGGTTGTTTTTTGCTTGTTTGCTTGTTTTTATTTCTACTAAGTTAGGTCAGTGCCAACACAGGGTCTTAATTTTCCACGAAGTAATCCTCTTTTTTCTTTTTTTTTAAAAAAAAAAAAGCAGCTTAACGCAACAAACATTGACAGAGAGCCCACTCTGGGCCCGGTGCTGCAGGAAGGATGCTATGAGCCAAGACTCAGATCTGGTCTCAAAGGATGTGTGACAGGGAACGGGCACATATTCAGCTCAATTCCAGACAAAAAGGAACAAAGTAAACACTGTCACAAAATGTCACAGGGGCCCAGGAGAGGGAGTGATTAATTCGCGCTGTGGGGAGATGGTGCTGAGCCAGGAGGGAAGGATGACTCGGATTTTGACAGCTGGTGGTGGTACGTACCCCAGTCAGGGGAAGAGCTTAAGCAAAGGTAGAAGGCTGGGATGTGCCGGAAGATTAATCATCAGCAGCTAATTTATCAAAACTTATATTGCTATATTCTAATTATTCCAGGTTGTCAAATATTATCGCATCTCCTGGCTTCAGAAATAAGAATCACATCCCTGCGTTACTATCCCTAAAGGCCTTTCACTAACGATTTATAAGTGTAGTGGTTTCAAAAAAAGATGCTAATTTCCCAGACTAAACCCCCGTCCCAAGTCCTGAGGCCCTTTATACACATTCCAACCCTAGGAACACACACCCTGACCAACAACACACTCCCTTTTTCGCCTCCGATTCTCACGGGCTCCCCCGCATCACTGCCTCTAAACTCCCTCGTTAACACGTACCCCAGGCCACACATGCGCGTGTACTACCGAGTACCCCGTACGCATGGCCAGACAGGAAACACATTTGCAGGGTTTTAAACAATTTTAAAATGTGCCTTCAAATTTTACAACTTGCTTTACTTGCCTGAGGGAAGAACCAAGCCCCTTGTATAAATATCACCCCCAAACAGACCTGCTCAACATCCCACCCAGCTCGGGGATCTTGGTTGGTTTTTCTGCGGGAGGCTTGAGGGTAGGTTTTTTTTGCGGCTTTGTTTATTTTGATTTTTTTTTTTTTTCTACTTCTTCTATGTCTTCTGCCTTCTCTGGTTCTTCTAATCATATTTATTTTATGGGCACTCCCAGTAGCCAGGAGAGAGAAGGTGCTTTCCTTGCTCACACACCCAGGACGCCACAGGAAGACTTCCTCACAGCTCCAGCCACCCAACCAGCCCAGGACAAAATCTTTTAGCAGGTTCTGGGGGGACCTGTGGGGCCCTGGTGGTGCAATGGTTAAGCTTTGGCTGCTAACCAAAAGGGCGACCGTTGGAATCCCCCAGCCGCTCCTTGGAAACCCTATGGGGCAGTTCTACTCTGTCCTATAAGGTCACTTGGGGTTGGAATTGCCTCAACAGCAACGGGTTTGGTTTTTTTGGGGGTGTGGTGGGGAGAGGACCTATGAGGTCCTCAAGGAATGAGGTCTCAAGGAATGAGTTTCCTGGACAGTTCTAGAATTAGGCAGCAGTGAGGCAGAAGGAAGTCTCCTCTTCTAGCTGCATCCTGGGGTGCTATGTGGAAGGGACCGCTCTAGGGCTGAAATGAGTTAAGCCTATCAGCGCTCCTCTCCTGGCACTGTGCCTCCAATCCTGCAGGAGGCCCTCGGCAGGCCCTCCCTCCTGCCTCACCCATTGTCCCGCTCACTGCTTCACAAACTGAAGTCTCCACTTACCCTCTTTTTTCTCTTTTTTTTGTATTTTTAATCAACTTTTGTGAAGTATAATTTGCAAAAAAAAAAATTCCCACATTTTAAGCATACAATTGATGACTTTTAACAAATAGGTACACCCTGTCACAACCACTCCAATCAAGATAAAGACTATTTCCCTCTCCTGGGGAAGTTCTCCCGTGCCCCGTTGCCGTCAGGCTCCCCACCACTAGCCCATCCCAGGCCCAGCTGAACTGTTTCTCGTCACTGTAGATCAGATTTATACCTGTTCTAGAATCTGTGAACCTTCTCTAGCAGGGCATTGTGGCTGGCTGGCTG
>NW_004444149.1:1918776-1921493 GCF_000243295.1 Trichechus manatus latirostris | reverse complement strand
AGGGGCCCTAAGGGGACCCTCAGCGATATCTGAGGGGGACTCGGCAGGGGGCTGGGGGTCCTCCGTCAGCAAGTAGGGGTGGTAGCCAGCTAGATTGGAACTCATTATTGTCCGTGTGAGCCCTCTGTAATAAAAATCATAATAATCACCGTAATTCATCTCAGGCCTCTCCATATGCCAGACAGGCCAGCCCTTCTAAGCACTTTACATACATTATCTCAGTTGACCCTCACTGTGAAACTCTGGTGGGGTAGTGGTTAAGTGCTATGGCTACTAACCAAAAGGTCAGGAGTTCAAATCCACCAGGTACTCCTGGGCAATGGGTTTGCTTTTTCTGGTTTGCTGACCCTATGGAGTCACTATGAGTCAGAATCAACTCTATGGCAGTGGTTTGGTTTTGGGTGACTGTATAGGAAACCCTTGGAAACCCTGGTGGCACGGTGGTTAAGAGCTATGGCTGCTAACCAAAAGGTCGGCAGTTTGAATCCACCAGGCGCTCCTTGGAAACCCTATGGGGCAGTTCTACTATGTCCTCTAGGGTCTCTATGAGTCAGAATTGACTCTATGGCAACTGGTTTTTTTTTTAATTTTTTTTTTTTATGAGAGGGCACTTTGACTATTATCCTCATTTCAAAAATGAGGAGACTGAGGTACAGATTGATTTTCCCTCCTAGGTCACAGTGGTGGAGCTGGAGTGGAGCTGCAGGGATGCAGTGCGGGAGCCCAGCTCTCAGCCGGGGTCAGGCCTGGGGAAGCAGGCGGCCGGGGCCAGGTTCTCACAACCCTCCTCTGCCCTCAGTACCTCTTCTCCCTCCTCCCACTGTTATCTCCCTGTCTGACCCCGCTCTGTGTCTAAATGAATAGTTTCCTTTATAAGGTTCAACACCAAGCTGGTTCCTACGAGGCAGAGGTTAAAGATGCCCCACGTGTCCAACTTCTCCAAACTGCCGTACCCTCCTTCATCCCTAACATCAGCTACTCCCCCTTACCGTCAGTCCTCTCCCTCCGTCACGAACCTTACAGTAAAGTGGCTTTATTAGAGAAGTTACAAGGTATAACTCAGGATCAGGAACGACTCAGAAGTAACAGGAACAACTCAAGATACGGTTGTTGATCAGAACAGCTTCTTCTGGCCCTCTGCTTCTGGGCCCTACCTGGGGCCTTCTCAGGCAAGTGTTACAACTCTTAGCGCTGTGGGTCAGCAAGCCCCCACGCAGCCATCTTGTGCCAGTCTCCTGGTCCCTGCTATCTCATGTCCTTGTCACTCTTGCTGCTGCTGTCCCGACCGCTCTCTGTCTTCAGTGTTACAGTTCCTGTCTCCTGGATCTGGGAGGTTCTCAGCGCAGGGACCCGGGGTCCAAAGGATGCACTCCACTCCCATCTCTTCTTGGTGGTAGTGAGGTCTCCTCTGCTCCAGGATTGTCTCTGCTTTAAGCCTGGCGGGATGGCAAAACTGCCCAATCCCCTCATTAGGCTTCCATACACCTTATTTGCATGGTCCCACCCCCACAAGGATGCGATGCAGCTTATTTGTATTATTAGCAAGCTGTGCAATTCCCTTGGTGGGCCACAAGCACCTTATTTGCATAGGCACACCCAGTCTTTTGGTGGGAGTTACAAGACCATGGCTGGAAAGGCCATATAAAAGCAATCCATCTCACCAGAGTGCCCCTCCTGGCCAAGATGAACTCTTACCCTCTGCCCCTAACCCTATCCCATCGAGTTCCTCCTGGGACCTACTTCCTCAGTTTCCCTTATGCGTGTCCAGGCTCCCTCCACTGGTTCTCTCTTCATTATCTACAACTGGGCCCAGGTTTTGCCATTGTCTACCCTGCCAAAATCCCTTCCCTCCATCCTGAAACCTCAAGCTACCAGCCCCTCCTAGCTGACATCTGCTTGTTTGCCTACCCAGCCTCCATTCCCCCTTTTGGGGAAAGAAGTCCAGTTTTCTTTGAGGATCCATCCCTTTACCCTCAGTTCATCTGGTTTGGGTGGGGATCACCCCACCTTACAGATCCACTGGTGAGCCAGTGTCCTGAGCCTGACCCTTCCCAGCACAGCAGCCCCAGGCTACAGGGATTGATTTGGGAATGGGCATGTGGCCCAAGACAGGGCAGTCATCTTTACACTTTCGTGGCCCTGCCTCCCACCCAGGCTCCTGATGGTGGACAGACGACCCCACCCCTCTCCACATCCAGGCAACCACAGCATCCTGTAGAGATCATTTTGAGAAGGGTTTTGTTTCCCTCTGCATCCTTATGGCCTCCACCCCAGACCAGCACTCATTACTCTTCCCAGAAGCAGCTGCCACGACTTCTGGGTACTATGATAAAAACCAAAACCCATTGCCATCGAGTCGATTCTGACTCATAGTGACCCTATAGGCCAGAGCAGAACCACCCCCTAGGGTTTCCAAGGAGCAGGTGGTAGATTTGAGCTGCTGACTTTTTAGGTTAGCAGCCAAGCTCTTTAACCACTTCACCATCGGGGCTTCAACTATGGTGCAGGGCTTAAAAGCAGGACTCTTAGGCAGGTTGCTTTATTTCAAATTCTGGCTTCAGCACTTACTAGCTGTGTGACCTCAGGGAAGTTATTAGCCTCTCTGTGCTTCAGTTTGCTCCTCTGTAAAATAAGGGTAATAATACTAGCTACCTCCTACAGCAGTTGTGAAGATGAAGTTCGTTAACGTAAGCAAAGTGCTGCAAATGAGCCTGGAA
>NW_004444149.1:1909819-1918526 GCF_000243295.1 Trichechus manatus latirostris | reverse complement strand
GAGGCTTGCCCCCACACCTGCCCCCCTCCATGGTCATGAGGATTCATGGCCTGAGAGACCCTCTTTTTCCTAAATCCCGCGGCACAGTGTGTGTGCCTCCCCCGAGGTGGTTTCCACACACCGCCTTGCGTTCCAGCTCTTTGTACACTCCTGCTCCACCCTTCTGGGTTGTTCCTGGCTCCCTTCCCATGTCGCCACCAACCTAAGTCTCTCCTCCCAGCTTCTGCAGCCCCCCACCTTTGCTTAGTTCCTATTCCTGTGTAAGACCCAACTCAGGAACCCACAGTGCCTGGCACACAGCTGGTGGATGTTGACGATGTCAAGAAAGTGAGAAAGAGGGAGAGCTGGAGAGAGTGGAGCCCAAGGAGAGACAAGGAACAGGGAGGAGGGAAAACCAGCCCGGGCTCTGAAGGACAGCCCCTCTCCCCATCGCCTTCCCTCAGCCCTGAGGTCCAAGAAAGAATGGCCTGCACGGTCTCTTTGGGCACAGAATGCCCCTGCCCACCATCCCTACCTAGGGACCTTCAAACCCCATTTCCCCATCCATCCGTCTGCCCGAACTGGACCTCAGAGCTCTTGGCTGTTGTGTCCCTGGGACACTCATCACATAGTACCTGGTACAGCAAGTATCTGTGTTCCTGGGACTCCTCCTCCCCTACCTTCCCATATCCTGAAGGCTCCCCTTTGCCCCCCAGTAAAAGCAGACTGATCTCCAATCAGTCTCCAATCAGCCTCTCAGGGTCAGGACGCCGGGAAGAGAAACACAGGCTATGCCCATTGCTACGTTACTCCCCCAGGCCCAGCACCAGGCCCCTCACAACTCTTAGGTCATTAGATACTTATAGTAACTCTATAGGGAAGGCAGTCTGGCCCCCATCTTACAGATGAAAAGAACTGACAGGCAGAGAAGTTAAACCTGTTCCAAGTTTCCAGAGCTGGGACTCACACACAGATCTCTCTGTGCTCTGTCTGTGTCACAGGTGGCCTTACCTGGCGTCCTCTGCAGCGCATAGCAGAGTGCCTAATACACAGGCCAGTGGTGGCCTCCGTAAATGTTGGATGAAATGGAGAGTGAGCCATTAACTGGACATCTACCACCTTCAGGGCCAAGCCAGGCTAGGCTTCAGTCCTGGGGGACTGTTATCTCACGAGCCTGTGCCATAAAGGCCCTTAACTCCCGTCCAGGACCCTCCTGCTACCCAGCCCCTCCTCCCCCCTTCCCCCACCCATCACCTCAGGTTTGGAAGGAGCTGGACATTGCTTGCCCCCTGTCCAGCCCCTTCCTTTCCATTCTCTATGCACACTCCCTGGTCTTGGAAGAAGTACAACCAGAATGCTTCTTAGAAGGAAGGATGGCGAGACTACATCTTACATAGTTTGGACATGTTGTCAGAAGGGATCAGTCCCTGGAGAAGGACATCGTGCTTGGTAAAGTAGAGGGTCAGCGAAAAAGAGGAAGACCCTCAACGAGATGGATGGACACAGTGGCTGCAACAATGGGCTCAAGCATAACAATGATTGTGAGGATGGTGCAGGACCGGGCAGGGTTTTGTTCTGTGGTGCATGGGGTCGCTATGAGTCAGAACCGACTTGCCACACCTAACAACAACAAACACACTCCCTCCATTATTGCTTTGTGCCAAGGCCTTTCCCTAACACCCAGGGCAGACGGGCTCCAGGTGAGGAAGGAATGAGGTGGTAGAGACCCCAGCCCCACCGAGGGTACTGGTCTGAGTTCTGAACACCGTTACTTTCCTGCGCTTCAGTTTTCTCACCTGGCCAGTGGGGACATAATTCCTACCTTTGCCTACCTCACAACGTGTTTAAGAGGCTATAAACGTGAACTAGCACGTGGTAAAATACAAAACAGAAAACACTGGAAGATCATAAAACTTTACACGAACGTAAGGGATTCCAAGCTGGCTGTAACAGAGGCATTACATGGTAACCTCTCAACGATATTTACCGTAAAACATTACAGAGCCATGAGAAAAAAATCGAGAAACGCTTGCTTCTGAGATTTAACTTCTATAGGTGATTTTTTTTTTCATTTGTGCCTTCTCCAGGTTTACCAAGTTCCCTGCACTGAACATGTATTCCTTCTGTAATGAGACACAAAAAGTTACAAAATAATGCTTCCGAAATAAAAGTCTCTGAAGCCTGCTGTAAGGCTGTGTTGCTGTGAAAGATTGTAGCCAGGGGTGATTATAGCTGATAAAGACGTTTATCAGCTGCACTGAGGGTAACCGTCTTCCTGTCCACTCCCCACCCAGCTTTCCCTCCCTGGGAGGACTGGAGCTGGGGAACTGGGGAGGAGGGATTTCTCCCCAGCCACAAATCTCAAGGAAGGGATTGCTGGCCCGCCTCCACCTTGTTTTCTTCCCTGCCTGGAACATTGCAGCCTGGAAGAAGTCCATCCCACAGGCCTCAAGGCTCACTCTAAGATCCCAACGCCATCACTGCTCAGAGCTTCCCATCTTCCTGAGTTTCAGACCCCACATCCAGCTGCTACCTTGGACACCTCCACCTGGAAGTTCCGCTGCCCTCTCAAATGCAATATGCCTGGAGCAGACACTGCTCACTGCTTATCCCCGGCTTTCAGTTTCTACAGGGAGCACAAACCACCAGTTACAGTGGAGTCGATTCCAATGCATGGCGACCCCATGTGCGGCAGAGTAGAGCTGTGCTCCGTGGGGTTTTCAATGGCTGATTTTTCGGAAAGAGATCCCCAGGCCTTTCTTCTGAGGCACCTCTGGGTGGACTCAAACCTCCAACCTTTTGGTTAGCAGCAAGCATGTTAACTTCTTGCAGGGACTCCTCAGGGAGCACATGAGATCCTTATTTGGAAAAGGTCAGTAGCTGTCCAGCCCCAGTGAGGGCACTCCCTTCTTCTTTGCAGAGACAGGGATGGGGGTGGGCATGTAAGCCAGTTCAGTCCTGTGAGGGTGAGGTGTCTGGGATTCTGCTAGAAAAGATTTTCTTCCCAGATGAAAAGAGAGCCCTCAGCGGCGGAGGAGAGCTTCTGCTCCCACCCCTTTTTCCTGTGGCTCCTGTAGTTTGACAGTAGTTCTGGGGCTGAGGCTGCAAACAGGCTCAGAAGCACAGCAGAGCAGGTAGGCAGGCAGAAAGCGCTAGTCTCTGATGACACAGTAGAGCTGCTGTCCTACCTCCAGACTGCTTGTTATGGGGGAAAAATAACCCTCTTGTTTAAACCACTAGTAGTTGAGTATTCTGTTATTTGCAGCCAAAATCATTCCTAATTGATACAATGTCCAAAACTGAACTTTCCATTTATCCTTCCCAGATCTCCTCCTCGCCTCCCTTTCCTACCCATAAGTGGCACTTGTGCCCAGCAAGCCATGCCAGGCTCCTCTCTGCCTCACGCCCATGGCTCAGCTCTCATCAGACTGTTTAATCTATCCTCTGCTCTCTCCCTCCTCTGCCATGCCTCAGCTTCAGGCTCTGGTCACTCCCACTGGGACTCCTGCAACTCAGGCCTAACTGGCCCCCCATTCTCGGCTTCCTCCCCACCCACATTCTATTCCCACATGTAGCCAGTGATTTGTCTAAAAGACAAATCTGATCATGTTTCCTTCTTAAGCATCTATGGGCTACAGAATATAGTTCAAAATCATGAACCTGGCATTCAAGGCCCTTGGCAACATGGCCTCCAGACCACCTTCTGTCCTAACCTCCTGTCACTCCCCTAGACACATTTTGTAATTCTAGCTAAACCAGAGTATTACTATACAAACCCTCACCCCTCTATGCTCTTTGTTTCCTCTTCCCTGAATGTGAACTCCTACTCATGCTCCAAAACCCATTTCAAATATCCCCTCCTCTGTGAAGCCCTCCTCTTTCCAAATACACATTCTTTCCTCTGTGAGCCCATAGCCTGTTATACCACTTATACCTATATTATAATTCTTATCTCATATCCTAATTATACGTTTGCCAGCAGACTAGATTCCTTGAGGACAAGAATATATTTCCTAGCCCGCAATACCTCCCAGCACAGTGCTTGACACAAGTGATTGGTATATTTTTTAAAAAATAATTTTTTACAATTGTTTATTGTTGTTGAGAGTACACACAGCAGAGCACACACCAATTTAACAATTTCTACAGGTGCAATTCAGTGACGTTGATTATATTCTTCAAGTTGTGCAACCGTTCTCACCCTCCTTTTCCAAATTCTTCCTCCCTCATTAACATAAACTCACCCCTAATTTTCCTACCAAATCTTGCAAGTTGCTATCATCAATTGGAAACCATTTGGATAGTTCTTAAAAGAGCACAATGTTCACAGCAGATATTCTTTACTAATTAAGCTAAACTATTACTTGGTTTAAAGAAGACTTCAGGGAATAGTTTTGATTTAAGGTTTAAAGATTATCTCAGAGCAATAGTTTTGGGGGTTCATCCAGCCTCTATGGCTTCAGAAGGTCTGGATTCAAGGAGAATTTGAAATTCTATTATGCATTTCCCCCTTTTTGACTGGGATTCTTCCATTGCCTCTATGATCAAAATGTTTAGTAATGGTAGCTGGGCACCATCCAGTTCTTCTGGTTTCGTGGCAAAGGAAACAGTTGCTCATGGAGACAATTAGCCACACATTCCATATCCTCCTGCTATTCCTGACTCTCCTTTCTCTGCTCCTCCAGCAAAGAGAGACCAATTGTTTTATCTTGGATGGCACTTGCAAGCCTGATGGGTAATTCTTGATGAAATAGGCCCTTGTGCAAAGCACCTTCTGGCGGAGGCTGCAGAAACCACAGACTCATCCTTCTTAGCATCTGCCCCTCCCATCTCTGTCCTACTCCCTGAGCTGCCTCAACCTCCTCTTCCTTTGGTTATCAGAGGACTGGGGGTTGCGGTGAGGGGTGGGGAGAGAAGCCTGCTTTCTCCCATAGAGCCCAGTCCCCTCCTCAGTTGCATAAGAGAGGGACAGAGTCCACTAAGTTCCAATCGCCTTGCCCTCAGTAAGCATTTTCCCACATCTCTGAAATTCTCCAACACCTAGAAAAGCACATGTCATCTAAAATGTAAGCTCCATGAGACAAGGCCTTGGCCGGTTGTCCTCACAGAGTTATTTGCAAGTTCTAAGAACCGACCAATCAACCCAACTGCCCAGCCACTGGGGAGCGGTTGAGTGTGTGTGAACGTCTTTATTTATACCCTGCCTGTTCTCTGTTTTTCAACTTTTGAAATATATATATATGCGTTACCAATAAATTGAGAAATAGGCTTTATTTTTCAAAACGACATTGTGAGGGTGGTGAAGAGGCTGCTCCAGGCTCAGCATCTGCCCCTCCCCGGGTCCGCCTCACCCCATTGCCCGGAGATGTCCTCCGGGACTGTGCCAGATTAGACGGCGCCCCAGGGCCTTGCGGCTCTGGCCTTCCCCACCCCAAAACCACAGGGCACCCAGCAAGGTAGGAACTACGAAGTAGCCGTGCCTGTTCCAGACTGGAAATGCCACCTCCAGCTGGGCAGTATCCCACAGGCGGGCAGCACCTGCCTCCAGTGGCAGGCCCTCCGCCAGGGCACGGAAGGGGTTAACCCTGTTCCCCAGGAATTCCCAGAAAGTACTCTTCGGAGGAATTTCCCAGACTAGCAGAAGACAGACAGACAGACACCTCAGACAGCTCCCGCCACTGAGCACAGATGTTCGCCTGGGGGTGAAGATGCCAACACGGCCAACACATCTTTGCGGTGAGAGGTCGCCGCAGGCAGAACCGAGACAGACTCGCCCGAGCAGGCTGAGGGCGGCGGCGGGGGAGCGGCAGCGGCCGAGTCGTCCGCAGGTCGAGTCTGCGCGCCGAGGTCCCGTCTGTTGTCTCCATCTGAATCCCACGAAAAAAAGAAAATAACAAACAAACCCCTATGGTCAAGTCAATGCCGACTCATAGCGACCCTATAAGACAGAGTAGAACTGCCCCGTAAGGTTTCCAAAGAGCGGCTGGTGGATTCGAATTGTCGACCTTTCGGTTAGCAGCCGAGCTTTTGACCACTGCGCCACCAGCGCGCCTCTGAATCGCACACGAACTGCAATTCTCCGCTATGTCCGCCAGGCGTCGCAGCGACCCTAGGAGGGATCGGGGTGGTGCGAGTGTGTGCTCTGGGTCGGCTGTCTGTCTGGGCAGTAGCATTTAGCAATTTTTTTGTATAACTGGTGGCTTCGTCTATTTATCCTACAGGTCTTGGGGGGTTTCCGAGGGCAGGGATTTTGCTTCAAGCTACCCTTACCCTATCGTGGTCGACCACAGCGCCAGGGGCCTAGGAGTGCGCCACTAGGTTATGAACGATCCAGGAAGCGATGGATGGATGGGATCAAAGCCTGAAGTGAGGATGTGGAGCAGAGCGCCAAACCAGAGAAGGAGGGCTCCGCGTCGCGTTCTTGCTCAGAATTCCTCCCCACCCCTCTCCCCCTGGCTCGCTCCAGCTCTAGATGCAGGCAGGGCGGGAGCGGACACGGCCCTGCCAGGCTGGGCTGAGCGAGCCCGAACCTGCCCGGGCTAAGCGACACAGCCCAGGGACCCCACGCCTTCCCGCCCTTCCCAGGCGGTCAGAGAACAGCTGAGTCTGCCCAAAGCCGCTTCCTCCAAGGGACCGTCCTGAGCTACCCTCTCTAAAGCCACCAGCCCTCCCCTCTCTAACCCCCCTTTGCTTGTTCGTTTTCAAAGCAGTTAGTCCAGCAGTAGTTAAAGTTTACTGAACAGTGATTTCACTCACTCAACAAATATTTACTGATCATTTACTACTGTGTGCTAAGTGCTGTGCCGGGCTCTGGCGATACAGCAGTGAACAAAGCAGACAAAAATCCCTGCCCTCACGGAGCTTCGATTCTATGGGACATATGAGCTGGGATGCGGTACTCTCGTCAGGGGCGCGCGGGAGGCTCACACCCAGGTGTCCTCCCAGGTGAGCAAAACGCGCGTGAGGTGCCGCCCTGGCGCCTCTCAGGAGGTAGACTTCGGCCCCGGCGGGAGGGGCGGGCTGCACCTCCCCGTAAACGCGGGGTTGGGCACGTCGCTTGGGGCAGGTGCGCTCCGAGGTAGCCGTTCGCAGAGCCCAGCTCTGACCCGGCCGCGGGGTTACGGGGCCGAGCCCTTAGTCCACGCTTGGCAAATATTTATGCCACGCGCTGCAAGTCCAACCTCCTGCGGCCTGCGCCCCGCGGGGGGTGGAGGCGGGCCTTGCCCGCCCCCACCCCTGGCTTCTCCCCGGGCGGTCAGCGCCGGACTCGCGGCGGCGTCCGGGCCTGGAGTAATTACGGGGGCTGTCGCCAGGCCTGGCAGTAAAAGAGGAGGATGAAATGGCCTGGGAACTGGGGGAAGCTGGGCCCGGGCCGGCCGGGGACCTCAGGTCCGCGCCCTCCCGCCAGGCGCAGCCCCAGGGAAGGGTCGGCCAGGGGTGCAGATACACGACACCCGTAACACGCATACAGACAGTCACACAACTACACACAGAAGCAGCAGACACACAGCCTTCGGCCCTCCCGCCTCAGGCACACACACGAGCCTCATGCAACACCTGCCCGCCCTCCACTCAGGAGCTGAGAGGCAGACACCGCCCGCCAAACCCCATCCAGACGGCAGCAGATCCCAGCAGGGCGAGGAGCCCCGAGAGGTGAATTCCAGCGGGTTTGTTTACACGGCACGGAGGAGGGGCCCCAGCTGGGTGTAGGAGCCCGACTGACTGGGAGACTTAGCCCAGACTGGGCCAGACCCAGCCGCCCAGCTTGGGGACGCCACACAGACACCCCTAACACACACAGACACATACAACGCCTCACCCCCGTACACGTTTCCTCCCCTCTTCACGTGCTGTTCACAAACATTAGCATACGTAGGTCAAAGAGTTTCACACGCTTCCCACACGCTGCTGTGATATTACTCGCAAATGCTTTCACACTTGCGCGCCATCACGTGTATTTACACACGCCAGATGCACTTGTGTGGTTACAGTTTGTCACGCTTCCTGCCCAGACTCTCACAGTCCATATTCAAGAGCCCATTCGCACGGTACACGCGCGTGTGTTGCCACACACACACACACACACGCACATACAGCGGACTCCCTCGCGGGCCCAGGGTCCTGCGTGCGCGCACTGATAAACAGAGGCGCCCTTAGCCCCGGCCGCACACGTTACACACTTGATCACACACAGGGTCGCACTTTATTCCCAGCATCCAGGCGATGACATAACCTCCGGAACAAAGGCAACATTGACAAACCCAGCAAAAACAAACAGCCGCGTGTGTGGGGGGAGGGGCAGTGGAGCGCAGAGTCCGGGAACCCCCGGGGGTGAAGGGGGGGGTTTGAAGAAAAGGGTGGGAACGCGGGCGCCCGATCGTAGGGCGCGCAAGGCTTGGGAAAGGTGCGGCGGGGCATATCAACAACCTTGCACTCTGCGTGAACTGCGCAGAGCGAGCAAAGCTCTGCCCCGCATTGGCGCGATCGCAGACCCGCAAGTACATGCTCCTTCCCTTTTTCCGCATGCAACTGAGCCCAAATCCGCACCCGGCACAGGCCCACAAAGCTGCACACAGACCTACAAGTGAATGAACACACACCTCAGAGCAGATTTGTCGAAGCCGAGGCGCGCGCACCGCTCCCTCCCACAACCCGGGCCCCCTCCTCTTCGCTCCCTGACCTCCTCCCGCTCCCCAGCCCCCAAGCCCCGGGGCCGCCGCGCGCCGGA
>NW_004444149.1:1868301-1909719 GCF_000243295.1 Trichechus manatus latirostris | reverse complement strand
GGGAGCGGGGCGGGGTGTCGGGCGGCGCCGGCCCTAAAGGCGGAGTCGGGAGGCTTAGGAGCCAGAGCTGTGAGCGCGTTGCTGACTGCCGCGACAGAGAAAGCCAGTCGGAGCCCGGACCCCGAGGAGCCCCCTCGCCCCGGCTCGGCCTGGTCAGGCCTCGCGCAATGGAGTTTTTCTGGGCCCCTCTCTTGGGTCTCTGCTGCAGTCTGGCCGCTGCTGATCGCCACACCGTCTTCTGGAACAGTTCAAACCCCAAGTAAGCCCCTAGTCCTGCCGGCACCCGGGCACCTGGTTGGCACTGCTTCCCTCGCTCCGGAGCAACTATCCCGGGCCAGTCCTTGTCCCGAGCCTAGGGGAGGTGACCAGAGGCGGGAGGGATTCTGGGGATTTCGCTCTCGTCACCTCTCCCCCGTAACTAGGAGGACGCATCTCAGGGCAGGAACCTGCCCGTGAGTACTATCTCTGCCCTTCCTTTCCTTCCCCCTGGCACCCCGATTACTCTTCACTGAGGGGGCCATGTTAGGCAGTCATCCTCTGCAAGCATGGACCACCCTCCTTGGCCGCCTGGGCGCTTGCTCTAGGCCCCCCACCATAAAAGCCTCTGCGCGCCTTCTTGTTTGTCACTTAGGCGTCTGCCTGTCCTGACAGACAGGTACCTGATGTGACATCAGGGATGAGCTGAGTGCTCAAAAGTAATCCTGGAAGGAGCAGTCAGGAGGGGCCTGGGCTGCGGGCAGTAAGCGTCCCTTCTGTATCCAAATGACTCTGAGAAGCTCCCCACAAGGGTTCTTTTCAAGTGGCCTGAGGGAGACACAGGCTGTGCGTGGGTAGGCTGGGGGAGTCACCTGTTACTGAGGTTCCAGTCAGTAACGCTGGAGAGATGGGGGGAGGGAGATCTTCGGAAAGGAGATTCAGAAAGAACGGAAGGGGTTAAAAGGGTTACCGAGGGCTGTGGGCAGGAAGGGGTTAATTTCTCCTGGGCAGGTTTAGGGCTGGGAGGCCAATGGTACTAGGAGGAAGAAGCTTGGTCGGACCTTTTGTTCTTGCCCTTGAGTTTTCTGAAGTTATGGGAACAATATTTGCCGGGAAAACTGGAGACGGGAGAGGGACGAGCTGGGAGAGGAGGGGCTGGGCAGCTTTGGGTCCCCGAAAACACCTCACTCAGCTTGGGCACCCACAGCCCTAGCACCCCGGCTCCCTCTCTTCCCCAGAGAAATATATTGTACCAGCTTCCTGTAGCCCTGTGGCATTGCCTGGTGGGGAGGTCTGTCATCTGTGGCATGCTGTGGGGTGGGGGAGGCAACAGCCAGCTGCCAACCCCAGAGGGCAATGCCCTCTGGCCCAGCAGGTTCCCAGGAAGCCCTCCCCCACCCCACTCCTGGTTGCCTGCTCTTTGCTTCCTTGACCCAGTCTTGTCCTACTGGGAGAGAGTAAAGTCCCTGTTTATGCCCATGCAGGTGTTGGCTGAAGAAGGAGGAGGGGACAGGAAGCCATGAGTAGGGAGGGGGGACCCTGGCTTTTTCCGTTCCCAAGCTCCCAGGTTTCCTTTCTTTCAGGAAGGAGCCTCTTCCTTGCCCCCGCTCCCCGCCTTCCCTGACGCCGCTGCCCCCCTTTCCCAGATGGACAGCAGGAGTCACAGTGGGGCTAAGTGGAGCAGATTGTACCCCCAGGAGGGGGGGAATGGGTGCCCCAGCAAGCACAGTTCCTGCTCTGTCCATCTGGCCACACGCGCTTACGCACACACACCCTTCCATACCCACAGCTAAAGATTTGAAGCCAGCCCAGAGTGGAGTCCAGCCAGGCCAGACCCAGCTTGGGGGCAAAGACGCGGTGGCAATGAGCTGGGTGGGTGTGAGGCTAACATGGGTGATTCAGGGCAATGAGCATGGGCCCTGGGATCTTCAGGCCTCAGGCGGGGGGCAGCGTGGTGAGAGGGTGGGGCGCTGTGAGCTGGGACTGGCCTCCTTTGCATTGGAGGGGCAGGTCCCCTGCCCATGCAGACCTGCTAGCTCCCTTTGCGTGGAGGACAGTACCAGGGTCAAATGGGCACTGTGCCATCCCGGGGTCCTGGGGGCTGTCCACGTTTGCCAAATAAATTTTCACAGGTTCTCCTGAGTGCTGGGCGGGAGGCAGAGGTGGATGGGGAATGAGTCAGGTGCTCGTCACAGGAATGGGGGAGAGATGCCAGGCCCAGAGCTGAAATACCTGTTCTGAAATGGCTTCTATGTTTATCTCTCCAGAGAGGAATTTTAAAAGCCTCTCTCCACTCCTCTCTCCCTCTCTCGCTCTCTCTCTTTTCCCAAGGTGGGGGAGGGGCCTGGTAAGCCTGGCTCCAGCTCTGCGGGCCAGGCCTCTTGGGGGGTCATGCTGACTGGGCGGCGGGTGCCCGCCTCAGATGGCCTCTGGGCCTAACCCCTGCCTTCCCCCTCCCCCCGCCACCCAGGCCCAAAGCTTTGGTTTGAAGCAAGTTGGCAGCCCGCTGTGCTGAGTCTCTAGCTGGCAGTGCTTGAGGGAATTAGAGAAGCTGACCAGCTTGGAGAGGGGGAGTGGAGACACTTTTCCCGCTTACTAGGACCCCACCCAGACTGGAGCCAGGTGTCTGGAGCTGGGGGGAGGGCCTGGTGGGCGGTCTGGCCGAGAGAGGCTGTGGGGCCTCGGGGAACGGGCTGGGGGAGGGGAGCCGGCTCGAGAGAGGCATTTCTGGAGCTCCTCTCAAGGGACGCGAAAGTGGGGCTTTGGAGATAAAGGGACAGGGGTGTTTTGGGGTGCTTTGAGAGAAGTAGACGAGGAGACCTGGGCATAAATTTGAGGGACTAGAAAGGGAGCTTTGAGGAGACTGAAAATGATTTAACTTAAAGCACTAGGGACCTGGGGCTCTGGGGAGGCTGAGGCTGGGAAATGTGGAATATACTTGGTGGGCCAGGGTTAAAAATGAGGGGGGTGAGGGAAGTGAAGACACAGGGGTGTTGGGGGCTCAGTGCTAGTCTGGTAATGAGGAAGGATTACTTGGACCCCGGTTACCGACTGGGTCAGTAGGGTCTTACCTGAGTTTGCATAACATTTAAAGGCGCAGCTGGTAGGATAGATTGGGGGAAATATTTATGGGTAGAAGGGGGTTGATGAGTGAGCCAAAGAAATACTTAGAAGCCTATCCTTGGGTAAATATCAGGGGGGTTATGGGAAGTGCTTTGATACCTGAAAGATACTGACTGGATGTTGTTTGGAGGGTTAGTGGGAAACAATGATGGTGAGGGGAATGTTTGGAGATTGTGGGAAGACATTTAAGAGATCAAGAGCAGTAAATATCAAGAGGTGAGACTTTGGGAAAATCTCTGTAGGGGGTCCAGTGTGAAATGTCGGGGGTCACGTGAACATACGGAGGCTCGAGGCTCTGAGCTGACTCCTGAATGACCGCCTGCTTCCTACCCCTCTGTGCGTGCCCAGGTTCTGGAGTGATGACTACACAGTGTATGTACAGCTGAACGACTACCTGGACATCATCTGTCCACATTACGAGGACGACTCTGTGGCAGATGCTGCCATGGAGCGGTACACGCTATACTTGGTGGAGTACGAGGAGTACCAGCTGTGCCAGCCCCAATCCAAGGACCAGGTCCGCTGGCAGTGCACCCAGCCCAGTGCCAGGCATGGCCCAGAGAAGCTGTCTGAGAAGTTCCAGCGTTTCACACCCTTCACCCTGGGCAAGGAGTTCAAAGAGGGCCGCAGCTACTACTACATCTGTGAGTGCGTGGGAGATGTGCACCCCAGTGGACATACTGGGGGATGCTGCGGGCATGATGCGTATGCTTGGGGACACACGTGGTGGGGAGTCAAGTAGCAGAGGGTCTCTTCCAATCCTGAGAATCTATTATTCATGCATTTATATCACAAATGCGTAGTGAGCTTCTACTGTGTACCGGGCATTCTGCTTGGCCCTATGGGCACAGAGATAACTAAGACATTACAGAGTCCCTGACCTCAGCTGGAAAGGGACACATGTAGGTTAATGAGCCATTAGAACAGTGTGATGTGGTAGACATGAGCATGCAGCCCCTGGGGAAATGGCCGGGGCAGCTGCCAGGCTGGAGTGCTCAGAGAAGGTGTGCTGGGGAAGATGACCCCAGAGCTGAGGACAAGCAAAAGAGTTGGTCAGGCATGAGGGTACAAATGCAAAGTGAGCATGACATCTTCCATCCAGTTGCCGTTGAGTCGACTCCAACTCATGGGGACCCCGGGTGTGTCAGTATAGAACTGTTCTCCACATGGTTTT
Organism: Trichechus manatus latirostris; assembly: GCF_000243295.1. Lineage (NCBI taxonomy): Eukaryota > Metazoa > Chordata > Mammalia > Sirenia > Trichechidae > Trichechus > Trichechus manatus. The sequence continues at coordinate 1,905,446 of NW_004444149.1, read as the reverse complement.
CAATGGCTGATTTTTCAGAAATAGATCACCAGGCCTTTCTTCTGAGGCACCTCTGGGTGGACTCCAACCTCCAAGTGGCCTAGCACACATCTTCAGGGAACTCCAAATGATCTAGCCTGAGTGGAGTGGAAGGGTCACAGGAAGTGGGGAGAGAGGAGCTTGGGGAGGTGAGCAGGACAGATCATGAAGGGCGTAAGAAGTTTTAAGGAGTCTGGACCTTATCCTGAGGGCAGTGGAAGGACACTGGTGGATTTGAAGAGTCAGAAGATCAGCTTTGTGGAGAATGGATCCAGGACTCACTCTGAGGGAGTGAAGCAGGGCGAGTATAAAGGCCCAGGTCAGGGAAGCGTGTTGTGAAGTTTTCACCCAATTTCAGGCTTGGAGGGGTGGAGGATGGAATGTGGGGAAGGGACAGTGTCTTTGTTCTTTTTCCACTAACACCAAAGCTGAGGGTTTTCCAAAGAATGAGAGGTTGGACTGAACACTGGGCAGAAAATGGGCAAAAACTAAGGAGGATAAGAATCAGAGGTTAGACGAAAGAGAGGAATCCGCAGGCGCCAGAGGTATTTGGGCTTACATTTTCTTCAAAGTTTCCCTCCTTAACACCCTATGGGTTTGCCTTGCAGCTAAGCCTATCCACCACCAAGAAGAGCAGTGCTTGAGGTTAAAGGTGACGGTCAATGGCAAAACCAGTGAGTGTCAGGGCCCTGTGGGCCTCCCCTACCGTTGCCCATAGCTTCCTTCCACCATCTCCATGCTGGGCCTGGTCTCATAATTCTAGGATTGTCGGGAAGTCCCACTGCCCAATCCACCCAGCACCCTCACCCCTCTGCCTCCCTGGTACAATGTCCGATCTATTGCCTGTCTTGTCTTCCAGCTCACAGTCCTCAGGCCCATGCCAATCCACAGGAGAAGAGACTTCCAGCAGGTGGGTAGCTGGAGCAGATTGGGCCTGGGCCTGGGTCTGTTGGAGGAGCTTGGGTATAGGAGGTGGGTCCCATGCCAGGCAGGGGCTGGAGAAATACCAATGGGCTGAGGGCCAGTGCCAGCAGTGGGGCCACTCACCATGGGGGCCTCTGCCCTCTCGCCTTGCAGACGACCCGGAGGTGCAGGTGCTACACAGCATCGGTGACAGTGCTGCCCCCCACCTCTCTCCACTTGCCTGGGCTGTGCTGCTCCTGCCATTTCTGCTGCTGCAAACGCCGTGAATGTGTCTGCCACACCGGGCTTAAGGATTGGCAGTGGGCTGAGCGGGCAGGGGCCGGCACCCCTCACCTATCTTGGGACAGCTCCTGAAGCCCCATCCTTGGGAACCACTCCCACCCTGTGCACAAGCTGCTACCCAGCAGCCTCAAAACGGGTCAGTATTAAGCGTTTCAACCCAAAGGAGTTCAGCAAACTGGGCAGTGCCATCCCTGCCTCCACCTCAGAGGGACGGAAAAAGACATGGGGAAAGCCATTCCCCTGATATTCCTGTTCTTAAGCCAAAGAAACAAGCTGTGCAGACCTGGCCTCTGAAAGGGCCTAGAGGGAGCTGAGTTGGCAGGTACCTGGGGTCATGAAGACGGGACGGATGGGCGCTGAGCTTGGCAGAGATGCCCTTCCCAGAGAGAGCCAGGATGCCCAGATGAACTGACTGAAGGAAAAGCAAACCACACTTTCCTGCTTGGAAGCCAGCAAGATGTTTGGGCTGACCCAGCGTCTCCCCCCAAGACTTCCACCTGTGGAGCCACACAGAGAGGTCTGTAGCCAGGCACTGCATCCTCTCCCCTTCCTGGGACAGCATGCCCCAGAGCTGTGCCAGCAGGGGGGCTGTGCCAGCCTGTTCTTAGAGTGCACCTGGAAGGGCAGTGCCCTGGTGTACCGAGTCTGTGCCTGGAGTGTAGGCTGAAGGGCAGGGCCCGCATGTACAGTATCTGTATATAAACTTGCTGTATGTCTGTGCTGATTTCTACAACTGGAATTTTTATACAGTGTTCTTTGTCTCAAAATAAAGTCATGTGTTTTTTTTGTTTTGTTTTTTGGACATGCTTTTTCTGCTCCTCCATACTAGCTTATGACCACTCAGTCAAAAACATCGAGTCCTTTCTATGTGCTAGGCTCTGTCCTACACCTGTAGCAACGGGGTTTTAATTCCTTTCCTTATCTCTCTGAAGGACAAGTGCCCCGCCAGGCCAAGACGGTGGGGTGTTTCCTCTTCTGAGGGGTGTCTAGGACAGGAGTGTTCCCACGGAAGTCTCTCAGGTTCTAGGCTGCACCCTAGTTTGCAAGTTCTTCTTGCCCAGCCTCTGCCCCATTCCCGCCCCCTCAATGCGAGGCTCTAGCATATGGTTCAGGCACTCACGGTGTTTGGGTGAGTCAGGGCAGCAGCTGAGGCCTGCGGCCCGCCCAGACAGCCCCACCAGCAGAGACAGCCCCACCGGCAGAGGCCTGTGGGAGGCTGGGAGGGAAAGTTCCCAGCAGCATGGAGGATGGACTATGGGGTCAGTGATAGGGGATTCAGTGGATTGGCCAAGTCATCTAAAGTTGGCGGTGTGCCTGAAGGAAGAGGGCAGCTGAACAAGACTTGGCAATTTCTGGTAATCTAATCACTGGTTTATTTAGGACAGAGGCTTCAGCCAACTCCGGAGGAAAAATTCCCAAACGTTGGGAAATTGAGGTTCTGATTTAGAGCTCTGGATGGGAGGGGGTAGCCTTCTGATTGGGTCTTGCAAGCTTTTTTTTTGCAGTCCCCCACACAGGCGTACGGGCCCGGGGGTTACGAGATTTGAGGTTGGGGGATCTAGGTGACCTAAGGGTAAGCAGAGTGTAAGCTGCTGCAGGTATCGGTGACAAATCCGCCAGCCCCCAGGACCAGGACCGATCAGGAGCTGGAGGGCAAGGTCAGAACCAGGAACATCGCAAACCCGCAGGCTACGCGTCGGCGCGGACCTGGACTTGATCTCCGAGGGGCGGGCCCTGGGTTCCGGTTTGGCGTTGTAGGGGCAGACTGGGTTCCGGCTCCGTTTCCGGGAGGGCAGCCCGAGCGTGTAGGGGCGGAGTCTGGTGCACGGCGGGGGCGGGGCTCCAGCAACGCGGGTCCGGAGCTGGGCTTCTCAGCCGGGTGTCCGGTCTGTGTCCGGGGGGGATGGAGCCGGGCGCCGTGGTCGACTCGCTCCTCTCCGGAGCCTGTGTGCTCTTCACCCTCGGCATGTTCTCCACCGGCCTGTGAGAACGCGGCCGGGCTGGGCTGGGGCAGGACAGGAAGTCGGGAAAGAAGAGAGAGGGGCTGAACTTGACCGCAGCCCCAGGCTACGTCCGGGACCTAGAGTCAAAGTGAAATCGGGTCTAGGGGACCGGGGAACAAGGGCGTGGTTTGGTCCCTTGGTCTGCGGGAGAAAGCAAGGGAGCTGAGAGCGGGGCCGGGGGTCTAGGAGGACTGGAGGACTCTGGGGGTCTGCGGTTGTCCGGGGAGGATGACAGGCTTCCCCCTAGCATCCTGGTACTTCCTTCTTATCCCTCACCTCTCCCTTCGGGGCCCCGTTGCAGCTCGGACCTCAGGCACATGCGGGTCACCCGGAGCGTGGACAACGTCCAGTTTCTGCCCTTTCTCACCACGGACGTCAAGTGAGAGGGGCAATGACAACGGCGCGGAGGGGAGATGGGGGAAGGGTGGAGACGAAGAACGTAGAAGAGGGTCAACCCAACCCCCAGATGCGATGTCCCTCCCCTCCACCTTGCAGCAACCTGAGCTGGCTGAGTTACGGGGTCTTGAAGGGAGACGGGACCCTCATCGTCGTCAACGCCGTGGGTGCTGTGCTTCAGACGTTGTATATCTTGGTGTATCTGCACTACTGCCCTCGGAAGGTAGAGGCCTCCCCGGACCCACCTCTGCTGCATGCCCTGCCTAGCTGGCAGAGCAAACAGTCCTTCCTAGGAGACAAATAGGCTGGCACTGCCTCCTTTTCCTGGAAGGCCCCTCCAGCCGTCCAGTACTCCTTTCTCCATGAAGCCAGATTTCTGAGACTCCCACATTGCCCCCAAATCTAGCAAGGCTGTGCCTATCCTGGTGGTCCCTGTGCTGCCCTGAGCTTCTCCCCAACAAGCTGGGGAAAGCGCTTTATCTCTGCTAGCTCCTTCAGAGGCTGGGCCAGTGGCTGAGAATGACATGATCAACTCTGCCTCCTCATTCAATTACACAAGCATTTATTAAGCTCCTACTGTGTGTACTGAGCTCACAAAGTACCTTTTCGTCCCCTGGAGACCTCCAGTGCTATGGGTGGATCAAACATAATTCCAGGTCACCAGTGGGAAGGGAGCTGCGGCAAGTGCAGTACGGGAGGCTTGGACAAAGGCTGACTCCCCATGGGAGGATGGGAGAGGGCAGGATGAATTAATTCCAGCGGGAGGTCAAGAGTGTGGGCTCCTGGCACATCTAGAAGGGTACTCTCTCCCCTGCAGCAAACCTTGCTCCTACAGACTGCAACCCTGCTGGGAGTCCTTCTTATGGGTTGTGGCTACTTTTGGCTCATGGTGCCTGACCCTGCCAGCCGGCTTCAGCAGCTGGGCCTCTTCTGCAGTGTCTTTACGATCAGCATGTACTTCTCACCGCTGACTGACTTGGTGAGCGGGGGTGTCCAAGGATGTGGGAGAGAGAAGAGGGGCTAGGCTCGCATAGCCAGGGACTGTGGTTTACCCCCTAGAGGAAGAGGAGATCCATATCCTGGGTGAGTACGAGGCAGGAGGGAAGGGTTGAGTGATAGAAGATGGGGGAGGATGTGTAACCTTTTTCTGAGGAAATTCTTAGGCTAGGCGAGGGCTTTCCTATGGGTCTGGGCTAGGAGTGGGGCCTCCCTTTATAGAGGCAGTGGGAAGACTTCAGTGGCCTCTGATCAGGGCTTGTCTTTCATCCTTGCCCACAGGCCAACGTCATTAAGACTCAGTCAACCCAGCGTCTCTCCTACTCGCTCACCATTGCCACCCTCCTCACCTCTGCCTCTTGGACCCTGTATGGGTTTCGACTCAGAGATCCCTACATCACGGTAAGCAGAACAGGGACGGGGTGATAGGTGAGCGTGGTGGAAAACCAGCTCCTCTCCTCATAGTAGCCTTGTGATTTCAGGTGCCCAACCTTCCAGGAATCTTCACCAGCGTCATCCGCCTCTGGCTTTTCTGGAAGTATCCCCAGGAGAAAGATAAGCAGCACTATCGGCTCCTGCAAACCTGAGTCATCTCACCGGACCATTGGGCACTTTGATGGCAACCTAATACCAAAGAGAGGCCCTCATTTCAGCTGTTCCTGTTGACCAGCCCCACGGGTATAGTGGGTTGTGGGAAAGAAAGACGGATGACTTTGTGAATAGAAGAACCAAAGTGAGAGCTCTACCGAGAAGATGGTGTGGGACCTGGGAGATGAATGGCTTTTATTTTTATGAGAGATTATTTTTTTAATTTTGGAAGTTGGGGTGATAGCTTTAGAATGTGCCTTAAAATAAACTGTTCCTCACCGCTGCCCATCACGGCTCATTCTCTATTCAGTGATTCTCAACCCGCCTGGTTTGGTGACGGATAGTGACAACAGGGTGATTACTCTATCGGCACGATAGGGGTACACTGCTGATCCGCAGCCATTTTAGGGCCGGTAGGTTGGCTCGGAAACCCTGGTGACACAGGGGTTAGAAGCTGCGGCTGCTAACCAAAAGGTCGGCAGTTTGAAGCCACCAGGCGCTCCTTGGAAACTCTATGGGGCAGTTCTGCTCTGTCCTATAGGGTCACTATGAGTCGGAATTCACTCGACAGCAGCGGGTTTGGTTTTGGTTTTTTCAGGTTGGCTCCCTATAAATGGTTAAGTGCTCGACTACTAGCCAAAAGGTTGGTGGTTTGAACCCACTGAGAGGTGTCTGGGAAGACAGTCCTGGCAATCTGCTTCCGAAAGGTCACAGGCGTGAGAAACCTATGGAGCGCAGTTCTACTCTGCAACACCTGGGGTCACCGTGAGTCGGAATCGACTGGACAGCAGCTAACAACAACAACAAGGGGTGGCTCAGAAAAGGTATCTGAAAAAAAGAAAAGACGTTGGAAAGACCCAGAAAGACCTCAAAGAATGGAGCTTAGCTTTTATTAAGGAGAATGAAGGTTAAGCATCATGACGTATTTTCTGACAGGGTTAAAAGGACCAGGACAGTGGAATGACGTTTTCATGCTGAGAGATCTTGAGGTTTTTGCCTCCTTCAGTCCAAAACAGGGATGCCAGCAGGATGCACAGCACTTCTCCCCCGCTGTGTACATCCCTAATCACCATACGCCATACTCAGACTGAACAACGTAGAAAATGAATTTGCTCTGTAGCGGGGGCTGGGAGGGAGAGCTGCCCGGCAGGGATAGGGGAGGGGGTTAGAAGCGCAGGCCCTTGCGGGCCAAATCGGCCCGGGCCTCCTGGATCTGAGTCTGCAGCTCCAGGGCGGCGCCTTCGCAGTCATTGAAAGTGGCCACGCGATAGCCCACGGTGCCCAGGGCAAAGCAGCCGACGGTCACCAGCAAGTAGGCGGGCAGTGGCCACAGGACCTCCCGGCAGGTCAAGGGCAGCTCCAGGCCCAGGGTGGGGCCCATGGTCAGGGCTGCCCAGGTGGAGCCCAGCAGCGCCAGCCCCCACAGCCACTGCGCTAGCTTCGTCATGGTCCCTGTGGGAAGAGAAAGCAAAGCTCGGATTCCCTTCCACCCGCCATCCCCTGTGCATTTGAGACCTACTCCCTGTCTTTCTCACTCACCCACTCTCCGGATCACCTAACCTCAGCTCCGCTCCTCGGTGGCTCTCGCTGTTCTCGCCCTCTCCATTCAGTTCGCAACCTACCCTTCCCTCTCTGCCCTGCGTCTCCCTTTCCTCGCGCGGCTTGGACGTCAGTGTCTGGACGGCTCTACGGCGCATGCGCGGCTCCTGCGGGGCCTTCTGGGAATTGTAGTCTTTCTTGGTGAAGAGGCCTGAGGTACCCGCCGCCGCTGTCTTCCCCAAGGCTGCACGAACAGACTCTACTCCGCAAACCGCGTGCTGGGTCCGGAGAGGCATCAGGCTGGCTCCCCTCGCTCGGGGCCCTGCTTCAAGCTGCGCTCTTAGCAGATGGCTTATATCTTGCAGCAAAGTGGGAACGTAATGCTGTTCCCCTTAAACCCAGATCTCCAGCCCAGGAATACCATTCATTCATTCATTCACTTACTAACTTATTCTTTCATTCGTTTATTCATTCGAACATTTCTTGAGCTCCATGGCAGACTGAGGGTATAGAGATGTCAAGAGACTTGTCCCCTCCTGGGTTGGAGGGGGAGAGCAGGAGTCAAGAAAGTGGATATACCGACGACTAATTACGGCGCCTTGAGAAACGTGTTAGAACAGAAGTTGTCATATTTTTTAAAAAAGAAACGCAACCAAAGAAGCTTGGAGCCAAAGAATGGAGGGCTCCAGGGAGGTTGCCTTTAAGAGGAAAAAAAAAATTGGGGGGCTGGGGGCATAGAGGGATTACCTGATGTATTTAAAGGCATTGAAAGAAGGTTTATTCTCTCAGAGTTTGGGGGATGAATTCATGATGGGTATATAGAAAGCTGAGGCTCTGGTGGCTCAGTGGTTAAGAGCTCGGCTGCTAACCAAAAGGACGGCAGTTTGAATCCACCTGCTGCTCCTATGGAGAAAGTTCTGCTCTGTCCTGTAGGGTTGCTATGAGTTGGAATCGACTTGACGCAAAGGGTTTGGTTTCATACAGAAAACCAAGTAAAAGAAAAGTTCAGACAATTATCAACTTCAGGGAAAACAAGGAGTTAATTAAAAAAAAAATAAAAAAGGAAAGAGAATTGAAAAGCCTGTCTGATAAAGATACCAGGAACACACTTGCAGTTAGAGTTACGTTTATTAACTTTATTAACTTGTGGCTGCAAGGTGAAGCACACACCAGAGGAACTGTGGGGCGATTCAGCAAACAAAGGAAGAAACAGTCATTGCAGGATGCGGGAAAGGATTGAGTTTAGGTGGAGTCCCTGGATGGTGCAAAAGATTAACTCTCTCCCCTGCTAACCAAAAGTTGGAGGTTTAAGTCCACCTCAGAAGAAAGTCCTGGTGATCTCCTTCCAGAAGATCACAGCAACTGCAAACCCTAGGGAGCACAGTTCCACCCTGACACACACGTGGGATCTCCATGAGTTAGAGTCGACTGGATGGCAACTGGTTTGAGTTTAGGTAATATTTAAATGAAGCAATGTTTTGATAGGTTCGAAGGAAAGCGTGGGTATATGTACAGGAATCAACAACAAACCTGGCCTAAGAAGTGGACTCAGTGTCCTGTTGGAAAGAACAAAGTTCAGATGGATGTGGAATGTTAAGCTTTGCACCTAGGTTGGAAATTGAGGCTGCCTCCCTGTGTCACAGTAACCAGCATGGCTCAGATCTCCAGGCAAGACTGGGAAGTTCCATTCTCACTAATGTGACTTCAAATAGCCAAGTTTATGACTGTCTAGGATTTTAGAGAATGAAGTTCCTCCACCCAGTGTCCGTGATGTGAAGAAACAAAAGCAGTTTTTACAGGTTCACAGAGTCTTAGTACAAACACTACAGCGCTCATCTGTGAGGAATATTTTCACAACCCTAATCAACACTGAGCATTGATTTAACCCAAAATTGGGATATATTAAAACTGGGAGAGCAGGGGAGGGGAGTGGATGAGGAGAGTCAAGAGTAGAAAAAATTAAATGTTCATCTTCCATGGCAGGAAGTCAACTGATCACATCTAAAATGGGAAAAATCAAGAAATAATAATAGAAGCATGTTATTTAGAAATATAGAGGTAAATAGTGGAAAAAGCAGCCAAGAAACTCAAGAGTGGTCATCTCTGAGGAGGATGTAAGTAGGGGTGGGAGAAATGGAGCAGAGGACTTTCATTTTTCATTACAAGCCTTCTAGAACTAGTTGACTTTTTAAGCATATGCATATGTAAAAATTAGGAATAAATAAAAAACATTTTTAAAACCTGCTATATTTGGCAGCTAACCAAAAGTTTGGCAATTGGAGGTTCGAGTCCACCCAGAGGTACCTTGGAATAAAGGCCTGGTAATCTTCTTCCCAAAAATCAGCCACTGAAAACCCTGTGGATCCCAGTTCTACTCTGACACACATGGAGTTGCCATGAGTCAGAATCAACTTGTTTTTGTTTGTTTTTTAATGAGGGAGGAGGGACAGGGACTGTGGGTGTCTCGGGACCTAAAAATCCTACTATATAAGTTTTAAGTCCCCATTCCCATCTCCCCACAAATTCTACTGGTTGCTCAGTCAGGAGTCCCCGGTCACAATGACTTTCAGATGTTAGCATAGTTCAGAAACTGAGCATCATCTTTGCAAATCCAGAAATTCTATTTTATTAACCCAGAGTAGACCTGGCCCTGGAAGACTGACTGCTGCTCCCCAGAAAAAAATCTGGGGAGGGGAGAGATAACAAGGAGGGGCAGCCCCACCAGATATAGAGATAGATAATTATAATCAGCAGCAAAAGAAACATTGGTTGAGGAGCCATTATGTTTCATGCCCTGTGCAATGTTGTCATGTCTCATTTTTACAACAGCTTCACTGGATACTTTCATGTCTCCATCTATAGATGAGGAAACCAAGATGCAGAGTGTAAAAGGTAAGTAACTTGCTCAAGGTCATGCAGATAATAAGTAACACAGCTTGTTTCATCTAAATCAAAGCCATGTTCTTAGCAATTTCACGCTACTGTATTAGTGTTACAGGTACAGGAGTGGGCAGATAAGGATCATCATAATAACTGACATTCATTGATAACTATGTGCCAGGCACTGTGACTCGCTTTATGTGCATCATCTCAAGTAATCTTCACAGCAACCCTATGAAGTAGGTACTATTATTATCCCCCATTTTTCTGATGAGGAAACTGAGGCACAACCCAGACAATCTGACTCCAGAGTCTGCATACTTTACCAGACTACACTATAGCACCTCCCTCCCTAGATCAATGGAACAGAACAGAAAGAGAAGAAATAGACCAAGCATACATACAAGTTTAGCCTATGATAGAGATGACATCTCCAGTGAGTGAGAAAAGATGAATTCTCTTGAAAGCCTTTGCAACTATCTTACCATCTGAAAAAGTAAATCAAGTTAAGCTTCAACCTCACACCTTATAACAAAAGTAATTCCCAGTACATTAAAAAGTAAATTAATTTAAAATTCTACTTTTGTAAATTAATGTAAACAGTGAAGCCCTAAACATGCTAGAAGAAAAGGTGGGTACGTGTTTCTCTAATTTTGAGCTTAAACACCACATCCTTCACGAAGCCTCCCTGGCCTGGCCCTGCTTGCAAGGTTGGTCACCATCTGCCTCCTCTGCGCTCCCACAGACTCTCGCTTATAGATGGCCCTTACTGTGTGGAGCTGAAGGGTTTTGGTTTCCCTGCTTGTCCTGCCCAGGACCATTATGTCTCCAGGACCAAGGACGGTGTGGGAAACCCAGCAAGCCTTCTATGAATGTGAGATGAGGGAGGGAAGGAAGGACAGGTTAGGTCTTGATGGTCTTAAAGAAATTGACCCAGCTTTCCTTGTCCAAGAAATATAACTGCTCCACAGATGCCCGTCTACCAGACACAAAGTCTTTGGCCTTGGGCAGCACTGGACAAAAGCTGCCATATTCTTATGGTCCAGCTCCTCTCTTTTCAATCTCTTTGGTCTCGTCGCCCTACTCCTGCCCCATCAGGATTCAGTACACGTGCTGATAGCAGGGTATGGGAGGCAGTAGAGCTTGGGGCTTAAAAGTTTGGGCTTTTTCAATAGAATTCAACAACATATCAAAAAAAAATTCACCATAATCAAGTGGGATTTATACCAGGTATGCAGGGATGGTTCAACATGAGAAAAGCAATCAGTGTAATCCATCACATAAACAAAACAAAAGACAAGAACCACATAATCTTATCAACTGATGCAGAAAAGGCATTTGACAAAGTCCAACACCCATTCATGATAAAAACTCTCAGCAAAATAAGAATAGAAGGGAAATTCCTCAACATAATTAAGGGCATTTATACAAAGCCAACAACCAACATCATCGTAAATGAAGAGAGTCTGAAAGCATTCCCCTTGAGAACGGGAACCAGACAAGGATGCCCTTTATCACCACTCTTATTCAACATTGTGCTGGAGGTCCTAGCCAGAGCAATTAGGCTAGAAAAAGAAATAAAGGGCATCCAAATTGGTAGGGAAGAAGTCAAAGTACCCCTATTTGCAGATGATATGATCTTATACACAGAAAACCCCAAAGAATCCACAAGAAAACTACTGGAACTAATAGAAGATTTCAGCAAAGTCTCACAATACAAGATAAACATACAAAAATTGGTTGGATTCCTTTACACCAACAAAGAGAACTTCGAAGAGGAAATCACCAAATCAACACTATTTACGATAGCCCCCAAGAAGATAAAATACTTAGGAATAAATCTAACCAGAGACGTAAAAGACCTGTACAAAGAAAACTACAAGGCACTACTGCAAGAAACCAAAGGAGACCTGCATAAGTGGAAAAACATACCATGCTCATGGATAGGTAGACTCAACATTGTGAAAATGTCAGTTCTACCCAAACCGATCTACAGATACACTGCAATCTCGATCCAAATACCAACAGCATTTTTAAATGAGATGGAGAAACAAATCACCAACTTCATATGGAAAGAGAAGAGGCCCCGGATAAGTAAAGTTTTACTCAAGAAGAACAAAGTGGGAGGCCTCACACTACCTGATTTTAGAACCTATTATACCGCCACAGTAGTCAAAACAGCCTGGTACTGGTACAACAACAGATACGTAGGCCAATGGAACAGAATCGAGAATCCATACGTAAATTCATCCACCTATGAGCAGCTGATATTTGACAAAGTCACAAAGTCCATTAACTGGGGAAAAGACAGTCTCTTTAACAAATGGTGCTGGCATAACTGGATATCCATCCGTAAAAAACTGAAACAAGACCCGTACCTCACACCAGGCACAAAAACTAACCCAAAATGGATCGAAGACTTAAATATAAAATCGAAAATGATAAAGATCATGGAATACAAAATAGGGACAATGCTAGAAGCCCTAATACATGGCATAAACAGAATACAAACCGTAAGTAACAACGCACAAACACCAGAAGAGAAACTAGATAACCGGGAGCTCCTAAAAATCAAAAGCTTATGCTCATCAAAAGAGTAAAAAGATAACCTACAGACTGGTAAAAAAAAAATGTTGGCTATGACAAATCCAATCAGCGTTTAATCTCTAAAATCTACAAGAGACTGCAAAACCTCAACAACAAAAAGACAAATAACCCAATTAAAAAATGGGCAAAGGATATGAACAGGCACTTCACCAAAGAAGACATTCAGGTGGTTAACAGACACATGAAGAAATGCTCACGATCATTAGTCATTAGAGAAATGCGGATCAAAACTACAATGAGATACCATCGCACCCCAACAAGGCTAGCATCAATCCAAAAAACACCAAATAATAAATGTTGGAGAGACTGGAACACTTATACACTGTTGGCGGGAATGTAAAATGGTACAACCACTTTGGAAATCGATTTGGTGCTTCCTTAAAAAGCTAGAAATAGAAGTACCATACCATCCAGCAATCCCGCTGCTTCAAATATATCCTAGAGAAAGAGCTGTCACACGAATAGATAAATGCACACCCATGTTCATTGCAGCACTGTTCACAACAGCAAAAAGATGGAAACAACCTAGGTGCCTATCAACAGACGAATGGATAAACAAATTATGGTATATCCACACAATGGAATACTACGCAATGATAAGGAACAGTGATGAAGCCGTGAAACATCTAATAACGTGAATGAATCTGGAAGGCATTATGCTGAGTGAATTTAGTCAGTCGAAGAAGGACAAATATTATATAAGACCACTATAATAAGAACTCAAGACAAGGTTTAAAAACAGAAGAAAACATTCTTCGATGGTTATGAGGGTGGGGAGGGAGGGAGAGGGGTATTCACTAACTAGACAGTAGACAAGAATTAGGTGAAGGGAAGGACAGCACACACTACAGAGGAAGTCAGCACAACTGGACTAAATCAAAGCTAAGAAGTTTCCTGAATACAATCAAACACTTTGAGAGACAGAGTAGCAGGGGTAGGGGTCTGGGGACCATGCTTTCAGGGGACATCTAGGTCAATTGGCATAACAAAGTTTATTAAGAAAATGTTCTGCATCCCACTTTGGTGAGTGGCGTCTGGGGTCTTAAAAGCTAGCAAGCGGCCACCTAAGATGCATCAATTTGTCCCAACCCACCTGGAGCAAACGAGAATGAAGAACACCAAAGACAAAGGAAAATATTAGCCCAAGAGACAGAAAGGGCCACATAAACCAGACACTCCATCAGCCTGAGACCAGAAGAACTAGAGAGTGTCCAGGTACCACCAATGACCGCCCTGACAGGGAACACAACAGAGTGTCCTTGACGGAGCAGGGGAAAAGTGGGGTGCAGAACTCAAATTCTAGTAAAAAGACCAGACTTAATGGTCTGACTGAGACTGGAGGGACCCCGGAAGACACAGCCCCTGGACTCTCTGTTAGCCCAAAACTAAAACCATTCCCTAGGCCAACTCTTCAGACAAAGATTAGACTGGACTATGGGACACAGAATGATACTCATGAAAAGTGTGCGTCTTTGCTCAAGTAGATCCATGAGACTAAATGGGCAGCTCCTGTCCGGAGGCGAGATGAGAAGGCAGAGAGGGTCAGGAGCTGGTTGAATGGACACGGGAAGTCAGGGGTGGAAAGGAGGAGTGTGCTGTCACAGTACAGGAAGAGCAACTAGGGTCACATAACAATGTATAAATTTTTGTACGAGAGACTAACTTGAATTGTTAACTTTCACTTAAAGCACAATTTAAAAAAAACAAGTTTGGGCTTTTAGAGTTCAGTTGTTCTGGAATCGGTCCCTGGCTTTGTTGGCTACGTGACCTTGGGCAAGTAACTTAATGCTTTTGCGCCTCAGTTTTCTCAGCTGTACAATGGAACCAATAATTGATCCCCCCTCATAGAGTTGCTCAAAGGATTAAATGAGATATTGCGGTTGTTGTTATTATTAATTGCCATTGAGTTGGCTCCGACCCAGGGCGCACCTTCCGTATAACAGAATCATATTGCCCGGCCCTGTGCAGGTAGGGTGCTTAAAATAATGTGTGGTCAACGCAAGTAATGTGATTGATATCACTTTACTGAACACTTGAAAAACGTTGAATTGACAAATGCTGTGTTATATATCTTTTTACCAAAAAACATTCCATGGAAACAAAGAGGAGGGGTTGACTCTGTCTGGGGTGAATGCATCATAGAGGCCCTGACGCCCAAAGTGAGACTGGAAAGATGAGTAAGAGTCGCTCAGGTGGAGAAAAAGGGGGTGGGGGCGTGCAAGGCCAAGAGAACAGCCTGAACAAAGGCAGAGAGGCATGAAGGTTCTTGGTGAGTAATCCTTTGTGGCTGCGTCTGGGACAGAGAACGCTTGCTAGGGAAGTGGCAGGAGATGAGGCTAGAAAAGCTGGCTGGGGCCAGTTTATTAAAGATCCCTTAAAAGCACTTGTGTTAGAGAGGTTGGTCCCTCAGATCAGTGGCCCCATCTCTTAGAGGGTTAAGTGACCCCCAAGTGTGCCTGTATGTTTTCTTTCAAGAATTACGGCTTTCTGGGTGCCCACAGGCGCTAAGGTGATTGCTAGGTCCTTGGGGGAGGGTTCCAGGTAGTCAGGTTGTGTTGACTCCATCCCTGCCCTCAGGACACTTGCAGTTCCCGTAGGGGACAAGACAAACAGACATGTAATCAACAAAACACACATGTGTACCTACAAAATTACAGACAGGCTTTTTGGGAAATGATAGGTCAGAGGTGGTGCTGCTGAACGGAGAAGCGCCGGATGAGTCAGGGTTTCCTAAAATAGGTATCCTAGAGGAGATCAAGATGGGCTAAGATCACAACCTGAGGGAGGAGGGGCCCAGGAACAGGCCTGGGCGGCTGTGAAAAACATCTGGCTTATTCTGGGGATTCAGCAATTTGGAGTTGATGAAGGATGGAAGCTCAGTCTCAGCCAAGAGCTCAAAGTATGTTGTTAATGGGGTTCTTGGTTCCTCTTCTTTCAACAAATATTGATTGAACATCTATGAGATGCCAAGCCGTAGTCCAGTGCCGGGGTCCAGAGTGAACCAAACAGCCAAATTCCCTGCCTTTAATGAAGCTTATATTCTAGCGGCTGGAGACAGACAAGAAACAAATAAATAAATAAATATTTCGTATATCAAGTAACAAGGAGGACTATGAAAAAAACATTTAGCAAGTAAGGGAGGAGAGGGTGAGAGGATGCACTGTGTTGTGTAACCCGGTCAGAAAGACCTCTGTGATAAGGAGACATTTGCACTGAGACCTGAGTGAAGCGAAGGAGAGAGAATTGTCGCTATCTACCGGAAGAGCTGGGCAGTGGGAACAGCAAGTGTAACGGCCGTGAGGTGGATGGTCCCTGGGTGGCACAAACAGTTTGTGTTCAGCAAACCCACCCAGCAGTTCGAACCCACCCAGCGAACTGAGGAAGAAACAGGCTTGGCGATCTGCTGCTATAAAGATTTCAGCCAAGAAAACCCTGTGGAGCAATTCTCCTCTGTAATACAGGGCATCTCCTAAGTCCCAAATCAACAACAAACACGAAATCAACAACAAAGGCCATTGAGTGGAAGCACGCCCGGCACAGGGGACACACAGAGGCCTGGGTGGTGGGGTAGAATGAGCCTGGGAAAGAGCTGAAGGAGATAAGGTCAGGGAGATGGTGGGGCGGGATGGTGTGTGGTGACTCTGTACTGTAAGCATGATGGTTAAGCAACATGGCAGACAGAGATGGATGGATCTGCATCTGAACTCTAGCCCTGCCTTCATTTATCAGTTGTATATAATCTTGAGCAGGTGACTTACCCTGTTTTATCTCATTTCAGTTCATTAAAATGGGGTAAGGATATCGATCTCATAAAGTTGACACAGTGGCTGCAACGATGGGCTCCAACACAGCTACTATGGTGAGGATGGCACAGGACTGAGCAACATTTCATTCTGTTAGACCTGGGGTTGCTATGAGTCGGAACCAGCTTGGCTGCTCAACAAAAGGTTGGCGGTTGGAACCCACCGACTGTCTTCGGGATGAGGATGTGGCCATCTGCTTCCGTAAAGATGTACAGCCTTGGAACCCCTATGGGGCAGTTCTGCTCTGTCCTGCAGGGTCACTATGAGTCAGAATTGACTCAACGGCAGTGGGTAAGTTTGGGTACTTACTACTTTACAGATATTCTCAATTTTAACCCTTTTGCCAACCTTGCTGTTGTTCCAGAACAAAAAAACCCTTTGCCATTGAGTTGATTCCAACTCATAGACAGAGTAGAACCGCCCCATAGCGTTTCCAAGGAGCACCTGGTGGATTCAAACTGCTGACCTTTCGGTTAGCAGTCGAATTCTTAACCACTATGCCACTAGGATGATTCGATGTACAGATGAGTATCCCCATTTTACAAGTGAGGAATTGAAGGTACAAAGAGGTCCTTTAACTGGCCCAAAAACCCTCACCTGGTAAGCATCAGAGCCAAAACTAGAATTCAGGTCTGTCTGATCTAAACCCCTGGCTCTTTCCCAATGCCCCACACAGTGTCTAGAAAACTGATACCATCTGAATCCGCAGGCCCAGGTCGCAAAGGCTGGAAATGGGGCCTGGAGGCTGAAAGTGGGAAGGGGGGGCAGTATTCTCTGGGGGTAGGTGACTCCTTGTACCTCCACACATACGTCACACAAATATACACACACCTCAGTCCCAGAAATTCCCTTGAAACAGCCTCTGAGGTCTGCCCTCACAGCAACTCTTGGCCCAGAAAAGTGGGGTATGGAAGGTTCTTTTCTGTGGAACCCCGTACAGCCTCAGCCTAAAATCGATAGAGGAACCTTCCCTTGCTCATCTCTCTCAGCTCATTTGAGGGTGAAGGGAGTTCTTAGAGAAGAGCTCCTCACAGGCCATTTGGTGCAGGCCCGGTTGTCACACAGGGCCTCCAATGCAGACTCCTGATGTTATCTCCAAATGCAGTTACAGTCCGTCACTCCGTGACTCCCTGACAGAACTTAAAGACAGAATTGACCATACAATTGATTTAACTTTTACTATGGCATTTTCAATTATACGCAAAAGTGAGAAAAGTAGTATAATTGATCTAATATGCCCGTTATCATAGAACTTTAAATCATAAAATAGGGCCTGCCGCCCTCTATGAATAAAATGTTTCTATAAATCCTATTATTATCTTGTGAAAAGCACAATTATATGGTATTACACTTTTGTCTTATAAGTGTTAATTTGTTAAATGTAAGCACTTCAAACATGTCTCAGTTTTTCTTCATTTTCCTGCCGGTGATCAGGAAGCAGTGGTTGGCACTTTGCCAGTCACCCCAGGTAATAGGAGTCCCGAACTCTAGGGCCAACTAGCAGGTCTCTTTCTGCCTCCAAAGGAGCTCAACCAAATAGCATTTACAGTGCAACCTCGGCGTGGCCCGCTCAATCTCGCCCCGTGGGGTGTGGTTTGGGAGCCTGATCCTGGCCTGGATCCATGAGGAACTTCCAGTCTTCTGGGAGAGAGACAAAGTACCTGAAGCAGAGCAATTAAGTGCCACCAGTGGTGCCAGCACAGGGTTTACGCCATTGTTTGCTTAGGTGGCAGCTCTCGGAGTGAGCCTAAGTCAAGGAGGAGTGCGCACTGGGCAGGCCAGCCCGGAGGTCCCCGAGGGCAGGGCCTCCGGCTTCCCATTCTTCCGTGGTTCCCACAGTGCCCGGCGGCTCGGCTCACAATGAGTTTCAATGCTTGCTTTTGACTGAACCTTTCCCCCTTTGTATCTGTCTCTGTGTCTCTCAGCATCTCTGTCTCTCCAAGTCTCTGGTTCCCTCTTGTTTCCCAACATCCTTCCCGAGCCCCTGGGGAGCAGGCTGGGGGGACTGGGCAGTGGGAACGGGACAGCGTCCTGTTCTCACCAAGGACAATAAGGGCCGGAAAGGGCTGGAGCCAAGGCCTGGCGCGACTCCCCCTCCCTGCCCGCCCTGGCGCCCCTACTCCCTGCCCTGACCCTCTGGCGTGCCCTAGGTGCCAGGCGAGCCCTCGCAGTGGTGCCTCGGCTCGGGTCGGGCGCCTCCCGGCCCTGGGCTGCCCCTTCGCACCGCCCTCTGGTGGGGAAGGCATCACCTTTCACAAGAAGCGCCTCCTGGGCCAGGAGCTCCCCAGGACACCTTCCCAGCAGCCTCCCCACTCGCGTCCACAGCCCCCCTCCTGTATTATTTACTCCTGTTTCCGGAGCTGCCGGCGAGTGCCGGCGGGTGTCAGGGCCGCGTGTGAGGGAGCAGGAGGAAACATCTGGCTTCCCTCTGGCCTCAGGGGTGGGTGGGGACCGCCCCTCTCTCCCTTAGGCTTCCAGCCTCTGGGATGGAGCAGAGGCCTGGGGCAGAGTAGCCAGAAGGTTAGCACCTTTGCCCTTCTCACCCTCGGTCTCCGGAAGCCGTGATGTCCTCGCACCCCTTAATGATGGTGATTAGGTGGCTGTGATACCCTTGCCAGGGTTAATTAGCGGGTCAGGCACAAGCAGCCTGCAACTAGGCACCCCAGGGATAGGCTGGGTGGAGAGTCTGTCAGCCCCAACCTGCCTTGTAAATGCATCCGGGTGCCCAGGCAGTGGGTGGCTGCAGGAGCCTCCTCACCCTCCCCCAGCCACAGAGGTGACGCTCACTGCCACCCAAGCCAGCTCTCTTAATGGAAGGCTTGGTGCCCCGGGTAGCCAGTTCCCCAGGCTGTCTGTGTCCTGGGCTAGGACCTGGCCCTCTGCCCACTGTTCCCAGCCCGGGTCAGGAGGAGAAAAATTAAGGTTAGAGAAAGTGAGACCTAGAACTAACCCAGTCTCTCCACAGATCCAGGGCCACTCAATTTAATCCCAAAGCGATTTTGGACAAACTCCTCTTCTCCCCTAGAGGGTCTTCCCTTCTGGCACACCCCTCCCCCTCATCATCACCAGGTGAGCTGGAGCCTAGAACTGCCATTTTCTCTCAGGGAGGCTCTGGTCTCCATTAACTTTGTCTGCTTCCACTCCTAGCCCAGAGGGTGAAGATGGGGCTTCAGCCCTCCTAACTGGGCCAGTCTTTTGGGTCCTCCAAGGTTGGTGTCCACAGTCAGGAGCCAATAGCTCCTCTCCGTAACCCTCGAGCTCGCAAGCTTACGCCAGGTGTTGCTGGTCTTCTGCAGTCAGGTTTAGACACGTAAGCGTGAGCTCGCGGCGCCCTCTGCAGGCAGACAGCCAAACTGCATAACACTCCCTCAGCCCGAGTAGCTGGACAAGGTTACCGGGTATTGGCCGCAAACGGGAGAGATGCCTCTAATCCTTGACCCCGACTTTTTTCACTTATTCCTTCATCTTCACTGAGTTTTCTTCCCCACCTTAGGTATCTCCCATGCACAGGATTCCATCCTGGAAGGGGAAGTTCTTTCATTCAACCAAGCCACTGGCTTTTACTGCCCATACCAGGCACCGTGAGGAATACAAAGCTGACCGGGGCACCGTGCCCACCCTAAGGCCCACCCCATTCAGCAGGAGAGAGGGCGCCTCGGTGCCTCCAAGGATAGGCATGCTGGACAGAGGCGCGCCTCACGGCAGAGCACTGACAGGGCAGGGCCTGAGCAGCCACCTTCTGTTTCCAAGAAAACAGACTGGCTCAGAGGTGGGTAGCCTTGCTCCATTGTTTTACGTACTTTGCAGAAATTTAGGATGTTCCTAATTTCTTGGCTATGAGACACAGGAGAAAAATGAAGGCATGAGAACAGGGAGGGCGGGGCAGGGATCAACCCGGGAGTCTTTCTCAACACAGGCACATATACATTCTCCAGTAGGGAACTCCCCTATAGGGACTTGGAGCAGAAGGGGCAGGAGGCTCATTTGCTGAGAGTGGGGAGTTGGATAACAGAGCACCCACAGGTGGCAAATGGAACCCCATGGCACAGTGTTGGGGTGACAGACCTTTCCTCTTCCTACTTTTCTGTCCCAAGATCTAGTCCAGTTCTGATGGGCAGGACTCTGCACTGCGGCCTTTTCCACTTTTCCTAGGGGTCAAGGCCACAGGTCATCTGTGCCCTCATCTTCCATGATAAGAGTCTCACACAAGCACATGTCATTCCAGGACCTGGCAATGTGCCTGGCACTGATGGTATTCAATAAACGTTTGGTAAATGAACCCTGGAGGTAAGGTCCCACCGCCCTAAGGTCTGAAAACCGCAGGTGCCCACTACACCAAAGATCCTTCATGCCCAGGCAGGCATCGGCAGATGAGGCCCACCACGTATCACAGCTCACACAACTACAACGAATCAACTTTATTGGACATTCAGGGTCAGTTTCTCTTCTTGCCCTTGCCCGTGACCTTGGCTGGTGTGAGGACTGGAGCTGTTGCCTGGTACAGGGTGGAAGAGATCTTGTTGATGTAGTACAGACCAACCATGGAGAAGATGAAGCTACAGGGTGAAGACAGGAAGGGAGTCACATCATCAGTGCTCATGCTGCCAGCTGGCACCCCCTAGGGCAGATACCAGCATGAGGGAAAGAATCCAGGTTCAGGTTTAGGAAACTGGGGAAGGACAAAAGAGGGAGAGAGAGGGTGAGGGAACTATGGGAAAGAAGGCCTGGGAGGATCCCGTGCCAAAGGCCAGGGCGCTGCATCCCTTACCCAGCTGTCAGGCACCTACCAGGTGGTGACGCAGACTCGGTGGATGAGGCCGGATGCGAAGAGAGCCAACAGGAGGCAGAGGAGAACTAGGGAGGCGAAAGGGGATGAGAAGAGCAGCGGTCAGAATGGCAATAGCAGGCATCCATATGTAGAGTCCAAGAGAGATATGAGGCCCTCTGAATCGTGGGGGACCTGCTTGGAGGGGTGGGCTGTGACAACGGCAACAGGGCCTCAGGTGGCCCTAATGACGCCCAGGACATGGAGGGGACAGATGCTCTTCACTTAACGTCCCTAGCCTGGCTTTCCTCACCTAGAGAGGACAGGTAACAATGAAGCCTGAAGAGCTGGGCTTGCTCCTCTCAGAAGGAGAGAGAGGGTTAAGGCCTTTGTAACAGAAGCCAGCCAGCGGGAATCAATTCAGTAAACTGGCCAGCTAGTGGTGGACACTGAGGGCCTTCCTCCCTGGACACATCAGAGGGCAATGTCGGGATACACTCTCCCAGCAGGGCAGGAAAGGATCTCAAAAACATCCAGGGTAAGACAGAGAGAAGGCGAGAGGGGAGTAAACAAGGGCAAACAGGGCCTGTCCTGCCCAGGTGGGGAGGGCAGAGCAGGGCAGGACAAGAGGGCCAGACACCTTGCCCCGCAGCAACGGTTTCTTTCCAACACACACCAAGACACTACACCTGGGGACAAAATCCAAGAGCGACATCCTGGGGTTAGGAACGCAAGAAGCCCTGGAAGTCTGCAACAGGGTTAGGTGGGGAGAGCAAGGCCGAGACGACAGTGAAGGGCTGAGAGCAAGTGACAAGTCTGCGTTTTACAAGATGAAACTTTCCCACGAGGCTGCATCTGCTGTGAGTTTCTGTGTATGTAGCATTTCTTAGGTGACCTTAAATCTCCATAAATAACTAAATCATCAATTCTCTCTTAATCTGACAGTTATGCTAGCTTGGTCAGGATTCCTGCTGCCGCAGAAATGTGGTTAATCTCTTATGCAGGCTCCTCAGAGTCACTTCAAATAGAGAATTCACAAATAGTGGCTCAAGAAGAGTCAATTTCACATCAGAACCCCTCACTAAATTCAGTCCTGCTTCTTCTGGTGAGGTCAGAGGACACCTCCCCTTGGACAGATGGAAAGCATCAGCCCAACCTTGCCTGTTCCCCTCAAACCTTCCCTGGGAACTGGCCAGAGGTAATCTGTTTCCTGCTTTCAGAGACCTCCAATTCCAAGAGCCTCATATGTCTTCAGACAGCTTTAGTAAGCATATTTTCTTCCTCTAAATAACCTCTGAAGTCCCTACGTGGCACAATGGTTAAGTGCTGAACGAATTGAAAAGCTGGTGGTTTAAACTCACCAAAAGGTACCTCGGAAGACAGGCATGGCCATCTGTTTCCAAAGGCCACAGCCTTGAAAATCCTATGGGGCAGTTCTACTCTGCACCCATGAGGCCACCGTTAGTCAGAATCTACTCGAAGGCAACTTCCAACAAACCACCTTTACAATCTAAGCACCTGGAAATTCCATATTGTGTTGTGGGGGGTTACAAAGGAGAGGGCTCCTTAGGGATTGAATTGTGTCCCCCAGAAATATGTGTTGTAAATCGTAATCTCTACGCCTGTGGTTATAATCCCACTTGGGAATGGAGACCTGGTGGCACAGTGGTTAAGAGGTTGGCTACTAACCAAAAGGTTGGCAGTTCGAATCCACCAGATGCTCCTTGGAAAGTCTGTGGGGCAGTTCTACTCGGTCCTATAGGGTTGCTACGTCTGAAACAACTTGACGGCAACGGGTTTTTTTAATGAGTTGGAATCGACTCATCGGCAACGGGGTTAGTTTTTTTTTATGCCTGTGGTTATAATCCCATTTGAGAATGGGTTTTCTTTGCTATGTTAATGAGGCAGGGTTAGTTTAGGGTGTATCTTGAGTCAATCTCTTTTGAGATATAAACAAAAGATTAAAGGAAAGCTAATAAGCAGAGACGGGGAAGAGAGATGCCAAGTCACATGCAGATCGCCCAGAAGCACAAGCTCAGAAGAGACAAGGACCTTCCTCCAGAGCTGGCAAAGACAGAAAGCCTTCTCCTAGAGCCAGCACCCTGAATTCGGACTTCTAGCCTCCTAACTGTGGGAAAATAAGTTTGTTTGTTAAAGCCACTTGCGCTATTTCTATTATAGCAGCAGTAGATAACTAAGACAGGGTTAAAACCTCTCAATTTTCACTTACTCTCGGGGAAGATCTTTGCTTGGAATCCTTTGCCAAAGACAAGATTCTCCAGATTATTGAAGGCCTGGGTTGAGGGAGTTAAGGAGCAGGGCGAGGACTGGAAGCAGAGCAGTGTGGATAACGTGAAGGGCACAAGCCCGTGTGGCTCTCCACTCTTCCGACCCTCCAACACCCGTCCCCGCTCCGCCTCAAGGAGGATACAGTGAGGGAGAAGACGAAGAGGCCGGAGCCAAGCAGGCCCCCCTGGATGGTGAGCCACTCTGTGGAGGCCAGCTGGCGGCTGTACATCTGCATCCCAGCGAAGAGCAGCAGGGACAGGAGGGAGGAGAGCGCCAGCGACGTGCCCGTACCCACCACTGGAAGGGATGGGAAGAGGGACGGAGTCAGGCCCAGCCCCGCCTCCAGGAGCCGCAAGCGGGTTCGGCCGGTGCCGGAGCTCGGTGGGCCGAGCACTTCCAAGCATTCCCGGGACTGCAGCCACACTCAACTCCCCACACCTCTCGGCGACCCCCAGGTACTCCCCAGCCCTGGACGCCCAGAACCCTTCCATCCCAAGGAAATGCCCGCTCCCTGGAACCAGGACACGTCAGCTCTGCGGGGAGCAGACGGGGAAAGCCGGAGCGCCCCGACTTGGACCCCCGCTAGTCCGCCTCGGGGATCCCGCCAGTCCCATTACCCATCGCGCCCCGCCTGCGGGTCCAATCGGTGCCGCTAGCCAAGAAAGAGCGGGAGCGGAACCGGTGTGTAGTTAGCCGTGCGCAGGCGTCAGCACGAACGCAGCCTTGCTTGCCCGTCTTCCTCTTTCTCGCTCTCGGCGCCTGGACGCAGCGCCCTCTATCGGAGGGGAGGAAATAATGCGTCGAAGAGCATCTTGGGCCACCGCCCTGGTCCCCCGCCTTTCCCAGTACCCAGTGCATCTGCAGCTCCTCGGTGCAAGCTGCACTTAATCCCTTCAAGTCACTGGGCCCCGTGGCTCATAGCCTCCAGTCCATCTCAGTCCACCTCAGTCTACCTCTGTCTTGTTTGCCATTTATGTCTCCTCCAGAGACTGTTTCTTAAACCTCCATCCCCCATGACCACTGCCTCAACATCTCCCCTGGACTCTTGCCCAATCCAAAATCCAGGGCTCACACCCTGGAGCCCATCTTCCTCTGAAACTAGCCTACCGTTTTACATTACTAAGATTAGAGTCCAACGAAGAATGCGAACATAAGAAATGGCTCCCCCCTCAAATACTCTACCATGTTACCCAACCCCACGACCGCCTTCGGAGAGCCACGTGGGGAGAACTATTTCCCACCCCCTACCCGGACGAGCGCAGTTCGAGGCTAGTCCCTGGAGCATGCGCAGAAACACCTCGCCCTCACCCCTCCCCACACCCCCACCGGGTTCCTGCATTGAGCCCAGGGTTCGCAGCCGCAGCCGGGATCCGGTACCCGGGGGCGTGCTGGCGGCGGCGGGCACGGGAGGGCCATGGCTGAGGGTGATAATATGCAGACCTTCACTTCCATCATGGATGCACTGGTCCGCATCAGTGTGAGTTAACGCGGGGTCGAGGGAAGGGGGGGTACAGGGGTCCGGGGCAGGCCGGGGCCTTGAACAGGTGGGGATCCGGGAAGATGATGGGATGTAGACAGGGGTCTGATGATGGCGGAAATCGGGATGCAGGTGTGAGAGAGTAATCCCGGGGCAGCTCGGAGGTGAGCGACGCGAAGGCGCCCGTCTACTGGGGTGCGAGGAGCAAGGAGCTGCCCAGACGCGGCAGGTGGGCTGGGGTAGCCGCCAGCTGTGCACGGTGGCTGGGTCTGCAGGGGAAAGGGGCTATGCTACGAGCAGGGGGCGTTGTGTGAGCTTGGAAAATTTAACACCGAGAACAGGTGGGGTGCGATGAAGGACCCTCCCCAGGGTGTTGTCCCCAATTTGTACCCTCCCCGAGACCCCACCCCACCGCACCCCCACTCAAGACTGCCACGGAGCCTGCGGTTGTCATGACAACCCATGCCCGGCTCTCCCAGGGGCGGTGCCAACCCTGCTCCCCCCACCACTTCCTTCCCCCTCCCTCCCTGTCCCTCCCTCCTTTGTGTCAGCTGCGCCCCTGACAGGGATGGCTACGAAGAGAGGGACCAAGGTGAGGGGTGGGGGGTGGGGCATAGCCTGCGGGCCCCAGCCTCCAAAAAGGGGAGGGGGTACTTCCGGTGGGGAGGGGGCGAGCAGGCGGGACGCTTGTCTCCCCCTGGCTTGGGGAGGGGGGGTTGTCGCTAGCCAGGTTGCGCTGGGGGAGGGGGCAGGAGGGCCAGAGGGTGGGGGCGAAGGAAACTGGGTTGGTATGGGGGACCGGAGGAGGCAGATAGGGAAGGGAAAGATGGGGAATGGTGGTTGGGGCGGCCGCAGGCCGAAGCCGCGGCCGGAGGACTGATGGGGCGAGCTGGAGAATGGAGAGCAAGCGGCGTGTGGCTATGGGGAGGAGTCACGCGGGGGGCTGTAGAGAAGGGGGCGGGGGTCCGCACCGATCTGCAAAATGGGCGGTGTCCTTGAGAGTAGCGCCGGGGGCGGGCTGCCCGGAGATGGGGGGATGGGGCAACGGCCAGGTGAGGGCGGGGGTTCGTGCTGGGCTACCGCAGCAAATTGAAGGGGGTGGGGCTGGGGGAGGCAGGAGCTCCAACCATCCCTGCTCCGTGGGCCTATGGCTCTGCAGGAGGACAACAGAGAAAGAGAGGGCTGGGAAGGTCTGAGAGAGGCAGGTGGTGGGGAAAGGCAGTAGCTCACTTGTCTTGCCTCTTTCTGAGACCCTTAGGGTCTCTAAGGGCAGCTGAGGGCCTTGCCGAGACATGCCCAGGTGTCCAAGCTCTGACCCCCCTTCCTGGTCCTTCCACAGACGAGCATGAAGAACATGGAGAAGGAACTCCTGTGCCCAGTGTGTCAAGAGATGTACAAACAGCCACTGGTGCTGCCCTGTACCCACAACGTATGCCAGGCCTGTGCCCGGGAGGTGCTGAGCCAGCAGGGCTACCTAGGCCATGGTGGGGACCCCAACTCCGAGCCTACCTCTCCTGCTTCTACCCCTTCCACCCGCAGCCCCCGCCTTTCCCGAAGAACTCTCCCCAAGTCAGACCGCCTGGACCGAATGCTTAAGTCAGGTGGGGCTGGGGTCTGTGAGGTGGGGGTGGAGGGTACTGGGATGCCTATCGGGAAGATAGAAGGGGTCCGTCACTGGTCAGGGGCATCTGTCTGTCTTTCCTGGGTGGAGATAACTGCTTATCCAGGCTTTAATGAGAACTGAGCTCTGGCACAATACAAATCTAGTTTTTTAATTGAAATAGACTTGCCCCCACCCCAGCCAGCTGTAACTCTATCTTCCTGGCCCATCCACAGGCTTTGGGACATACCCTGGGCGGAAACGAGGCGCTTTGCACCCCCAGGTGATCATGTTCCCGTGCCCAGCCTGCCAGGGTGATGTGGAGCTGGGGGAGCGGGGCCTGGCAGGCCTTTTCCGGAACCTGACTCTGGAGCGTGTGGTGGAGCGGTACCGCCAGAGTGTGAGTGTAGGTGGTGCCATCCTGTGCCAGCTGTGCAAACCCCCTCCACTCGAGGCCACCAAGGGCTGTACCGAGTGCCGCGCCACCTTCTGCAACGAGTGCTTCAAGCTCTTTCACCCCTGGGGCACCCAGAAGGCCCAGCATGAGCCCACCCTGCCCACCCTCTCCTTCCGTCCCAAGGTGAGCTAGCCTTTGCAGAGCCCGGGGAGGGGCATGGCGGTGCTAGGTGGCTGGGAGTGTCCTCTGGCAGGATGTACATCTGCATCCCAGCTAAGAGCAGCAGGGACGGGGGCTTCCCAAAGGACAGCAAGGAGGTGGGCAGGGGATTCTCTGTAACAGCCATTGGACAAAGCATTCAGCATCTCTATCTCCTCGTCTGCTGAGCGGGGTCGATAATATCTGCCCTGCAATATCTATCCCTGCAGGGTATTGGGAGGCTCATATGAGATAATGTTTGTGACGGTGAACTGTATGTTAAAAAGGGCTATATGCATTCATTCACTGAACAAATATTTGTTGAGCACCTATGTGCCTGGTGCTGTTCTAGGCCCTAAACGAGATGGGCGAGGTTTATCGTTAACCACCGGGCCAAGACTAATTATCATCATTATTATTGTTATTACCGCACATCCCCCTGAGGTAGATCGAGAAAGGAGCAATACTGATTGAAATGGCCATTGCCTGGAGACTGCTGGAAACGCTCTCGTTATGCCAGTGTGTGCCACCAGGTGGCGCTATGGAGCGCCACCAGTCTGAACTTCCTTCCATCACCAGCCTGCTCTTGCGGTAGATCAGCACCCTTTCACCATGGGCTGACTATCTCGTTCCTCTTCATGCCCCTAGGGCCTGATGTGCCCAGACCACAAGGAAGAAGTGACCCACTACTGCAAAACGTGCCAGCGGCTAGTGTGCCAACTCTGCCGTGTGCGGCGTACCCACAGTGGGCACAAGATCACACCAGTGCTCAGTGCCTACCAGGCCCTCAAGGTGAGGACCCCTCCTCACTAGACCCCAGAGCTAACTCACACTCGCCCCCTCTACACCTCTCAACTGCTGGCTTCTGCCAGGCCGGGCATGACGCCCACCTCTTTCTTCCCCCTCAGGACAAGCTGACAAAGAGCCTGACATACATCCTGGGAAACCAGGACACGGTACAGACCCAGATCTGTGAGCTGGAGGAGACCGTGAGGCACACCGAGGTGAGGGAGGGCATGGAGGTGGGCCCTGGGCCCTGCCTGGGAGTGGGGCAAGAGGGGCTGCCAGTGGGAACAGCCCAATCACCTGGTTGCAAGTTTGCAGGAGGCCTGTCGGCAGGGGGCTCCACGTGAGGTGAGGTTGTGGTTAAACCAGGTTGGCAGGAACACCAATGCCCTGGGTCAGGCTGTACCTGGGGCTGCAATGGGGGCAGGGTGGCTATAGCTCAGGACAGGGAGAGCTCAGAAAGCCCCAGGGGCATAGCTCAAAAGCCTGCAGGCCCAGCCTGCTGGGGATGGCATGCACGACTGGAGGTAGGAGCTAGAGTGAGGCTGTGCCAGATTGCTTAAATCAGCTGGCACAGTGATAGGCAATAAGATGGCACAGAGGCCAGTGGACGTGAGCGCAAGCATGTCCTCATTTATTTGGGGGGTCCTTAATGGGTCAGGGTTATAAGGCAGGCATCCTGGAAGGTTAGCACAGATGGTCAGGAGCTGAGCCCACCTGGGTAGCCATGAGCTTGGCCGGCCCTGTTAGAATGAGTGGGTAGGATTTTCCCCCATCCTTTGTGACCCTAGCTGTGGAGTGGTGGCCTGGAGGCTAGCACAGGTGCTTCCATCAAAAGTGGTGCCTCCTGCGGGTGTTTCTCCTTGGGCAGGTGAGCGGTCAGCAGGCCAGGGAAGAGGTGTCCCAGTTGGTGCGAGGGCTGGGGGCTGTGCTGGAGGAGAAGCGGGCGTCGCTGCTTCGGGCCATTGAGGAATGCCAGCAGGAGCGGCTGGCCCGGCTCAGTGCCCAGATCCAGGAGCACCGAAGCCTGCTGGATGGCTCAGGTCTGGTGGGCTATGCCCAGGAGGTGCTCAAGGAAACGGACCACCCTTGCTTTGTGCAAGCGGCAAAGCAGCTGCATCACAGGTACCTACAGTGTGGGACGGGGGTGCCATGGGTGTAGCCAACATCTAAGATGATACCCAGAGTACTGCCAGGGGGAGAGCTGGGGCCCTGAGCATCATCATAAGACCAAACTGATGCCCACTTGCTCCAGAGAGCAGGGCAGAAACCCAAAGCAGATTCCAAGGCTCTAGGGACAGGAAGGGAGAATCAAGGGGAAGGTGGCTGTCCAGCTGGCAGTACCTGACCCTTGCCTGCCCCCATTCCAGGATTGCCCGAGCAACTGAGGCCCTCCAGACCTTCCGGCCAGCTGTGAGCTCCTCCTTCCGCCATTGCCAGCTGGATGTGGGGCGTGAGATGAAGCTACTGACGGAGCTTAACTTCCTGCGAGGTAAGGAGGTGGCCAGGCCCCATGCCCAACCAGAGCCTTCCTCCCTTCCTTCCCAGCAGCGGGCCCGGGGGGCAGTGCCCACCAGGGACCTCCCCGGCCTCCTGCCCGGCCTGGCCAGCCACTCCTCCCACCCAGCCCCCCCTGCCACACCGTCCCACCGCGCTCAGCGCTGCTTCTCCCTCTCTTTGTTTGTAGGCTGTGGCCACCGCGGACTCTGCTCCGGAGCACCCCAGGCAAGTCGGGGGCCCTGCCCCCCGCCGGGCCCCTACCCTGCCCTGCCGCTCCCACGCAGCTCGGCCACCCCACTCATTGCCTCGTTCTCTTTGCCACCTTAAGCAGACTTCTTGGCCCTCCCACTTCACCGCTGTCCTCTGTCTCTCTACTACCTTCTTCAGGCTCTTGCTCTTCTGCCCTGTTGCCCTTGTGACCCTTGCCCTCTGGACTTCCATGACTCCCCGTGACCTCTACCCCGCCCTCAAGCTTGTGCTTTGCCTCGTCATCCCCCCATTCTCTATCTTGCCAACTTTTGCCTCTCCCTCCCGATTCTGCTGTCCCCTCTTCTGCCCAGTACCCTCTGGCCTGGGTCCCAGTGGCCTCTGCCTGCATTCCCCCCGGGTCTCCTCTCTCCATTCATAGAACTCCAAGGCTAGAGGGCCCCCAGGGCTTATCTGGTTTGATCCTCTCAGTTGACAGAGGAGGAAGTTGAGGCCCAGAGAGGGACAGCGACTTACCTAAGGGCGCAGTGAGCTAGTGGCAGAACTAGAACACAGACCTCCGACTCCCTGCCCGGTGCTCCCCTGCCTTCTTTTTCTCCCTACTCTTGGGCTCTGCCCTGCCCAGATGGGTCTCTGCCCCACTCCCTCTCACCCACACTCACCCCCCGGCTCCCGCTGCTTCCCGTCTTCCTGCCTGCCCCTGCCCTCCAAGCCCGGCCGGTGGCCAGGCCCTGACTGACCCCGCTGTTTCTCCCAACAGTGCCTGAGGCGCCTGTCATTGACACCCAGCGCACCTTTGCCTACGACCAGATCTTCCTGTGCTGGCGGCTGCCCCCCCACTCGCCACCTGCCTGGCACTACACCATTGAGTTCCGGCGCACAGATGTGCCCGCCCAGCCGGGCCCCACCCGCTGGCAGCGGCGGGAGGAGGTGAGGGGCACCAGCGCCCTGCTGGAGAACCCCGACACGGGCTCCGTGTACGTGCTGCGTGTCCGTGGTTGCAATAAGGCCGGTTTTGGCGAGTACAGTGAAGACGTGCATCTGCATACGCCCCCAGCACCTGGTGAGTGAGCTGGCGGGGGCACGGTGTGCCAGGCATGAGGGGCCCTGAGGAGGGCATGGAGCAGGCAGGGCCCCAGGCGTCGGCACTGGTTCAGGGTGGGCACTGCAGAGGTGATATAACATATGGGTCACGTACACTAGCTCTGGAGGCCGACTGCCTGGGTTCAAATCCCAGCTTTGCCTCTTACCAGCTGTGCAGCTTTGGGCAAGTTTTTCAGCCTCTCTGAACTTCAGCTTCCTCTTTTATAAGCCAGGAATAATAATAATAATACTTACCCCATAGGGTTGTTGTGAGAAATAAACAAGATAGGATACGTGTAAGGTGTTACACGGTTTTTGGCTCTGAGTAGGGGTTCAGTCAATGTTAGAAAAGTCTAGAAAATAGTGTGGTCCCTGGGGTGTGGGCATGATAGGGGAGCATCACCACCCATGCAGGGGGCATAAGAGGTAGGGCTTGGGTGTAAGGGCCAAGTGTGAGCCGTGGTGTGGGACTGTCACCAGGGGGACAGAACAAGAATGGGACTGTCCATAGGACCAGCCACAGGAACAGGGTTGGAGGAAGCACTGTGGCTCGGCTGGGCCTGGGAGACTGGTTTCTGTGCCCACCTGCCACCACTGAACTCTTCCTGAGGCCCCACGCCCATTTGGGATTCACCTTCTTGTTTCCTTATGCCCCCATGCCAGTTCCCCAGGCCCTGTTGCCCTGTACCCTGACCCATTCCTGGTGGCTGAACCCCTTGGCAACTTGTTCCATTTGGAGATCTCCCAGTGTCCTCTGCTGACACCTCACAGTCCCCGGTGTCAGTATTTGTCCCTGAAGCCTTCTGCCTCACCTCTCCCTTCCCCCCAGTCCTGCACTTTTTCCTCGATGGCCGCTGGGGCACAAGCCGAGAGCGGCTGGCCATCAGCAAGGACCAGCGTGCCGTTCGGAGCGTTCCAGGGCTGCCCCTGCTGCTGGCTGCTGAGCGGCTGCTGACCGGCTGCCACCTGAGTGTGGACGTGGTCCTGGGTGATGTGGCCGTGACCCAGGGCCGCAGCTACTGGGCCTGTGCTGTGGACCCAGCCTCCTACTTGGTCAAGGTGGGCGTCGGGCTGGAGAGCAAGCTTCAGGAAAGCTTCCAGGGCGCCCCTGACGTGATCAGCCCCAGGTCAGGCCCCTCTGGAAGGGGTGCGGGGACCCTGGGTGGGACCTGGGGGTGGGGTGGGGAGGGGTGGGGCTGGGGAGGAATCAGAAAGAGGTGGTAGGAGCGGGGAAGCCAGGCTGGGAGACCTGTGGCCTCGGCTTAGCAAAAGGGCTTTGAGGATTGATCTTCAGAGTGTGTGGTTGGGGAAGGGGATGACAGAAGGAGGAGCCATCTATCTCCACTTCCTTCCACCTGTCATTCAGGACCACCACACCATCCCTCGAAGGCCCCATGTCCTTTGTCCCCAGTGCCCCATTCCCAACATTCTTTCTCCACAAAATCCTTTGTCTCCAGTGCTTTTCACTCACGTCGTTTCTCAACATCCTAAAATTTCCCCGAAACATGCCACCTCCATCACCCTTTCATCCCCAACATCCTATTTGAATACCCACCCCGACACGTGCCTCTCTCCCTGAACCGTTTCTCCCCAGCACCCTCTCTTCAAAATGCTTTCTCCCAGCACCAGTTCCCTCCTAAACCCTATTGTCCCAACCCAACATCCCTCTACCTTCATGACACCAACCCACCCTCATCTCTCCTAATACCCACCTTCCCAGCATCCTTTCCCTGTCCCCCACCCCCACCCCCCGTATCTTGTTCACTAACCCCTCCTCCTTCCAACATCCTCTAACCCTCAAAACCCTCTCCTCGGCATGATGTTCCGACGCCATTTTCCTCACCACCTTCCTTTCTCGGTAGGCATCCGTTTCTGCAGTGTGCTTTATCAACACCTTGTCTTTCCTTCCCCCCAACACCTCTCTTGCCAGTGTTCTTTACTCTCAATGCCCCTTCCTCAGCAGACCCAACCTCCAACACTCTGTATAATCTGTCTCTTCAGCGTGTTTTCTCCTCAAACCCAAAGTCCATCTCTTCAACTTCTCGCCCTCCAACCTTCCATTCTTCCAACATCTCAGCCCTCTGGTTCCCCATACTCCATCGTCCTACTCCATCCCCCAACATCTCCTACCCAACACCCACTCCTGCAGGTACGACCCAGACAGTGGACATGACAGCGGTGCCGAAGACGCCACAGTGGAGGCGTCGCCACCCTTCGCCTTCCTAACCATCGGCATGGGCAAGATCCTGCTGGGGTCCGGGGCGAGCTCAAATCCTGGGCTGACAGGAAGGGACGGCCCCGCAGCCAGCTGCACAGTGCCCTTGCCGCCCCGCCTGGGAATCTGCCTGGACTACGAGAGGGGCCGTGTTTCCTTCCTGGATGCTGTGTCCTTCCGCGGGCTCCTGGAGTGCCCCCTGGACTGCTCAGGGCCTGTGTGCCCAGCCTTCTGCTTCATTGGGGGTGGTGCGGTACAGCTACAGGAGCCTGTAGGCACTAAGCCGGAGAGGAAGGTCACCATCGGAGGCTTTGCCAAGCTGGACTGACCCTCTCAGCTCCCTATTCTGGAGTTGGGCGCCTCCTGCGGCCTGGCTCCCCAAGCCTCCTTGTGCTGGGTGATTCCCCCTGGCAGCTCCTCCCCCAAACTTCCTACCACATGGTCCTGCCCCGTACCCTGTGTCCGTGTCTCCCCAGGATCTTCTCTTGACCAACAGGTTCTCCTCTGTTCACCTCTCTGGAGGCCCCCAGCTCACCAATCTCTGCCCGGTGCCCTTCCTTGGCATCTTACCCAAAGTCATGGAGAGAGTCCCTACCCCATCCCTGTCCTGTCCTCCTCCAAGGCTGATTGGGAGGGAGGGTACCTGGAACACTGGGCATGATCTCCAGCTCTGCCCTCTGTTCTGCCAAGCTCCCTGCCTCAGGGATGCTGAATTACACACATCCTTGGGGTGGGCAGGCTTCTGGGCCAGACACTGCCCAGGCACTTCCTGGTGAAGGGAAGGGGACCCTGCCATCCTGCTCTGTTTGGGTCCTCATGCCCCCAGCCGCATGCCCCGTATGCCCTTCCCGTCCTTGCATGCTTTACTTGTTCTACACTCATGCCAGCGTGCCAAGTCTCCCTTGGGGCCCCAGCTGAGGCTAGATGTCCCCATTGGGTTGGGCCAGGCAAGGTTTCTGGTGCCTGCTGCTGCCCCCTGCGGTGGGTACCGCTAGGCCTGTGCCAAGCAACAGCTGTTATTTTCATGGTTTATAAACAATAAACTGTGATGCCAGGCACTTCTCTGCCTTCCCTGAGCCCGATCTTTCTTCATGGTTTCTGTGCTTGGTGTGGCAGGCGGAAGGGATCCAGGGTGCTCTGCTGTTGTTCCAGGGCAGGGGTGCCCGGTGGATCCAGCACCTAAAGGAAGGAAGACCCCTAGGCCAGGGCTCCGGAGTCTCCCGCCACAGACTGTGTGCCCCGCCCTAGCCCACCACGGCCGCCAGGGGGCGCATCTTTCTGGTTGACGGTCGCAGCTCCGCGACGGGGCGTCCCGGCGGCGCCAGCCCCTGGGAGAGTGTAGTTGACGGGGCGGGCATTGTGCCTGAGCTCAAAGGAGTCAGGGAACCAGAACCACTTCCCCATTCCCAGGGTGTCAGGGAGCAAACCCCAGAGCCCCCCGGGTGGGGCGGCGAGGAGCGAGGGAGGGAGGGAGCTGGGCCTGGTGCCAGCATCCGGATCTGACCCAGCCCCCACTTATCCTGGCCGTGTTGACTCTGCCGCTGTTATCACGGCCCAAGGATCTACTTCACACCCGGCAGCTAAGAATACAGCCGTCTGGGGGCACTGTGCCAAGGGGTGAAGGCGTGGGCTGCGCTGGCTCAGATGAGACTCAGGCCCGAGGAGACCGGAGAGCCACCAGGGCGCCCAGGTGGAGTCCAGTCGGGAAGGCCCTCCCAGGCCCGCGTAGGTTTCGTTTCCTCCTTCCTCCTGCGCCGCCGCTGATGGGGGGAGAGGTGACTCCTTGGCTCTGCCCCTGGCCACCCATGTGCCCCAATGTCTCCTCTCCATCCCTGCTGTTTTGTCCTCAAGTGAGTCAGTCGCTTCCTTTCCTCCCAGTCTCCTCCCCAGAGGCCCCACCCCACCCCCTACGTACACAGGCACGCTGACCGCCCCTCTTATCTCTGAGGGTCACAGGTGAAGGATCGTAAGTTGGAGGCCAGCGGGAGGCCTACGTTTTATTCAGCAGCCAAGTTCAGGTTTCCACCCCCAACTCCAAGGCTTTCTGGGCCAGTCCATCTGGGGGTCACCACTGCCCGCTGGCCCAGCCAGCTCTTCTTGGGGCTGACATGGGCTTCACCAGGACTCAGGTTAGGGGCCTAGGTGCGGCCTCTGAGAACAGCTGTGAGCAGCCCACCTGGACTCCCAGCTCACCAGCCCAGAGAGTGGAGGGGCTCTGGCAGTGAGGAACAAGAGGGAGGCCGGAGGCCCAGCAGGAGTCCGGCCCCTATAAGTCGGCAGAACTGGCTGCTTCGTTCCTGAAGAAGACGCTGCCGCCACCGTTGCCCGCAGATACCTGGGTTGGGGGAGAAGGGACTCAGGGTGAGGGAAGGGTCACTTATTCAGAGAACCTGGATGGCACCGCAGGCTGGGGTAACAGCTCTAGGGGCCCAGCCAGCTCCCAAAGGGTTAATTCAGAGAGAGCACCTGCCGGGCCCCACCGGCAGCCAGGTGACTGTAAACAGGGCCTCTCCTCCTCCCTCTGGTTCCCTTCTCTCCCTCCCCTCGGCTCTAATCCGCCCCCATGCCCCCCTCCTGCCCCCTTCTCCCTCCAGTCTCTGCTCTTCCGGCCAAGGAGGGGTGTGTGTACAACAGAGAGAGAGGTCCCCAGGGGAAGGCAAAACAGGGAAGAAAAGAAACTCTCCCCTCCCCCACGGGGAGTGGGGCTCTAGCCCCAGTGGCCACTATAATTATTTACTAGGTCCCGTAGGGAAAGGCCAGGAGAGGCTCCTGCTGGCACCCAGGCTCACCTGGCTCGGGGAAACTTCTCCCTCCTTCACGTCAGAGATCCCCCACCCCACCCCCTACCTCCACCGTCTTTCTCAATCTACGCTGCATTCTTAGGAAGTGGGTGGGAGCACTGGTGCTCAGTCCTTGTGACCTCTGCAGGTAAGGCTCCCCTGGGCTCAGGGCCCCACCCATTTCACCCTTGGCATCCAAGCGAGCGCCAGCCACCGCACTAGCTCAGCCAAGCGGTGAATGTGGACAGGCAGTGCCTTTTGGGAATGTCGGTAGTGGGGCACTCCCTCGTGACTTCCCGTAAATAACCCCGACTCATACAGACCCCTTTTTTCTAGTCCCCTTTCTTCCCTGGTCTCCTCCCCAGGCCTTTCCCCCTAGAATTCCTCTGACCTCCACGCCCCTCCTTGCCAGCCCCTCCACCGCTTACCTCCTGCCACCTCTTACCTCTTCCGAGCTCTTTAGATTTTTCAAGTACCCCCTAAGAACCCCTGCCCCAGTCAAGCCCCTGCTCCCCCTCCCCAGCCTGTGGAGCCCATCATCACCTCCTCCTCAGGTCTGGTACTGCCAGGAGGCACATAGCGCCCATGTGTGTGGTAGGTGGGGTACTCGCTCATAGGGTGGTAGGCGTCACGGGTTGGAAAGACATCCAGCTGTCCATGGTTCTTTCGGCGGCACTGATGCACAGCCTGGGCAGAGAGGGGGTTTGGGTGGGCCATGGGGCTCCCTCTGGCAGGGCAACTCTGTCAAGGCCAGAAACGACACTCACCAGGGCAACGAGATAGATGACGGCCAGCGCCACCAGGACACAGACCAGCACCAGCAGGGCAATGCCCCAGCCTGGTACCCCAGACCCAGATGGGGCAGAGGAAGAAAAAGGCGCATCGGACACTAAAAGGAAAAACAGTGGTCAGGGCATCTTTCAAAGGGGGCAACCCTTCCCTCACCAGCTCAGAAAGGGAGAGCCAGAACCCAGATGCTAGAGGAGAGGACCCTTGGTGTGGCGTGGGGCTGCATCTGGGGAAGTGGTCTCACCACGGACTCCTGAAATGCGCAGGTTATTTCTGTCTGGGTTTGCTGAATACTGAACAAACCGATACTCCACGTCGCTGGCGTTGGTGGTACCCGCTTGGAAGGCGAGAGCTGATTCTACCACCACAGATCCTGGCCTGGTCACAGGGACACGGGCAACTTGGCCTCAGCATGTGCCCCCCAAGCACAACCACAAATGCACCAGCCCCTCCCCACGACGTGCCAACATCCACCCACCCTCTCCCACACAGAGTCCACTGCCTGGAACTGTACCTGAACTTGATAATAGAGAAGCCCAGATAATCTGCTCCTTCATAGATCTGTGAAAACTGGTGTGAGAGGGACAGGACTCAGGCTTGATGCTAGGGGTTTGAGTACTGGCTGCTTCAGGGGAGCATGGTGGAGGAAAGGCAGATACTCACCAAATTAGAAATGTTTCTCTGCAGTTCTTGGTAGTAGTTGGTGCTGGGGTCTTCCAGGGAGGAGTTAAACTGAAGATTCAAAATGTCGAAAGAGAGGAAAAACAAGGAGACCCTAAGAGACAATTGGGAAGAAGTGCTAGGATTGAAGGAGGTAGTAGAAACTATGCTAGAAGTAGTGCTACCGGCAAAAGTTCTGGAACTGTGGCCAGTAGGGATGATGGGAATATCAGACTGGTGGCTAGGAACCGAAGATACAGTACTGTTGCCAGTTGGGGTGCCATGTTGAACTGGAGTGATAGTTGAGCCTGAGGCAGGGCTGGTGGCTGTGGCAGAGACGACATTGCTGACTGGAGGGATGGC
>NW_004444149.1:1830372-1867141 GCF_000243295.1 Trichechus manatus latirostris | reverse complement strand
GAGGTGCCAGCGTCAGTTGTAATTGTGCTGTGGTTGAGAGTTGTGGAGCCAAAGATTCTAAGAGTTGTTGTGGTACTGGAAGTGGCAGCTGTTAAGAAATTGAGGCCACAGGGTTGGAATTGAAGAACAAATCAGGGCAAAGAGAAAATACAACCTCTGGCAACTGGAGAAGTAATGCCAGGAGGATTTGGGGAGTGGGCCGCCAGCCAGGCAGCCCCTGGGTTGGCCCTCCTCCTTCCTACCGGCAGCCTCCCTCTCTCTTCAGCGCCCCTTTGCCCCTGGCTTGTCCGTCTTTCCACTCCCACGACTTACCTCTCCTGACTCCCCTTCCCCCCAAGACTTCTCTCCACGGCATTCACCTGCCCCTGACACCCACTTTCCTGGGGGCCGCCTCTTCTCAGCCTATCCTCAGCTTCTCCCCTTCATTCTGGTCTGGATTGGGCCACCCCTGTCTACAACTCCTGCCTCTCATGGTGCCATCTGCCAGGAAGCAAAGCCCACAGAAACATCAGGAAATGGCATGATCAAGGCAGCCCCCCTCCCCACCTTGCACCCCTTACCTGTAAGCACTGGGAGTAACAGCAGGAGGAAGAAAGGGGACTGGGTGACCGGCGTCATGGTGGTGGTGAACTGGATGGGCAGGAGGCAGAACAGACTCAGGCAGGCACTGCATGTGTGTGAGGTGGAGCGGGCACAGGCATCTGCTGCTTTATACCGGTCCCCCGCCCGCGTAAGTCCAGCCGGAGCAGGTGACAGGTGGCAAGCCACCGCCTCCTCCCCTTTTTCCCAATTCTTTCTCTTCCTCCTCCTCCCCAACTACTCCTGGCCCCTCAGGTATATTGGCTCCAATCACACAACCCTCGGACAACCTGTTTGTTCTCCAGCTGGCCTCCCCCTTTTGACAACCACTCCGTAGCCCCAGGAGGTGGGGAGGGGGGAGCGTGGGACCTGGCTCCCCATGGCTCTAGTTTTGGCCTCAGGGCAATGGCTAGGTGAGAGA
This sequence comes from Trichechus manatus latirostris, assembly GCF_000243295.1. Lineage (NCBI taxonomy): Eukaryota > Metazoa > Chordata > Mammalia > Sirenia > Trichechidae > Trichechus > Trichechus manatus. The sequence goes on along the minus strand of NW_004444149.1, from coordinate 1,866,141 downwards.
AAGGAACAGAGAGAACGGGCTTAGTCAAGGTCCTAGACAGCAAGCCTCAGAAGCCCACCCCTAAAACTTGCATTCTCACTTCCCCACTCTTACTGGGTCCATCGAAGCCCCTGAGGGCTGTGAAAAAAAATGAAAGGGTTTAATAATTAGTGGACTGAGCACTACCTGTGGGCTCCCTCCCCCTACCACTTCCCGGAATAGCCCCACCCTTCTAAACTGCTCTCTTTTCCGTCCAGTTCCACACACGGTTTTACCCCGAAACCTACAGTCCCCGCCCCGGTCAGACTTTCTGGCAGCCTAGGTCTCTCCTGGGCTTCCTCCTTAGCAGGAGGCGGGGGAAAAAATTTCCGCGTAAAGAAGGGCTAAACCTGGGCTCCCCTGAAGCCTAGGGTCCTTCCTTCCCAGCCTTCCACCTTCGAGCGTCGACGGCCGGCATCGCTGGCCCGGCTCTCCTTCCCTCTAGTGGTCACGGGAGCCTCGCGGGAGCGTCCCGGGCGGGCTGAGGCTGCCCCGGCCCGGGGAGAGAGGGTTGGGCGGTGCTGCCTAAGGGGGGTCGGAGAGAGCCGCGAAAGGCAGGGCCCCGGCGGAAGGGTCAATGCCATGGGCAGGCAAGGAGAGGAATGTACTTTATGATGGAGGGGCTGGGAGTTTCAAGAAGGGGACCCTGGGGCGCGTGGGGCAGTATCTGGAGGAAATGGCGGTAAGTGGGTGGGGTCTTGAGGTTTGTGAAAGGGCCACTGAGTAACGTGGGAGAGGACATCGGAATGTGGGAGGGGGAATGGGCCAGAGGTATGTAGGGGCAGTTAAGTATTTGAGGCGAGAGTAGGTGGGGCGACGGAATGGTACTTGAAGGCATTTAGAGGGACAGAACTAACATTTAGAGAGTGGACTGGTATTTGGGAGGGTAGGCACTTGGTGGGGGGCAGAGCTGTATGTGAGGGTGCGGAATTCGGGAGGACCGAGAGGTATTTTGAAGGGTAGAGATATTTGGGGGGTGGGGCGCAGGGAGGTATCAGGCCACTGCGGCACGCGGAGCACAGGGTATCAGACCCCGTCTGGTGGTCCCGAGTTGCGGTCTAGGCTGACAAAAGTAGTCACGTCTGTATTAGGAAAACAATTTTTATCCTCAACGAGTACAGAATGAAACATAATAGTTAAAAAAACACTTCGGTGCGGTGCGGGATTGAAGGGAAGCCCGGTCAGGAAGCACGGGACCGGTGCTCCCGCCCGCGCGCAGCTCTGCCTGGTTTGCGCCGCTTTGTGCGGCTGCGGGACCCGGGGGCGGGCGCGGGACTCGGGGAGGGGCTGACGTCAGCGCGCCTGGGCCGGAGAGGCGGGGACGCCCCCTCACCGCCGGCTCCGGAGAGCACGAGGATCTCGGTGGGCGGCCCCAAGCGCCAACTCCGGCGTTGCCCGGCAACAGCCGTTCAGTTCGGTTGCCGAGACAAGCGTTACCATGGCGACAGCCCCGCGCCGCGCAGTCTGGGTATTTAAGGAGCAAGCGCGCGCAACGCCCGGGATACCAGAAAGCGGCCTTCCGGGTTACCGCGGTCTCTCGTTTTCTCATCCTCTTTACCCCCACTCCAGGCGCCAAATCTCACTGGCCTTCAAGGGGAACCCACTTCCCAGCTCACCCCCGTTTCTCAGGCCGGTCCGGCTTCAGACGGTGGGGAGCGGGATCCCGGGCCCCGGGCGGGCGGGAGGGACGGGACGCGGTGCAGTGTTGTTCTTTCCCCCGCCAATATTGCACTCGTCCCGGCCTCCGGCCCCCCCGGCCCCCCGGCCTCCCCCTCACCCCGAGCGGGGCAGCTTCCGCCCTCCTGGCTTTCGACCCCGGCTCTCTTAAGACAGACTGGAGTGTTGCCGCTGCCGCCGTGAGTAAGTAGGGCGGGGAGGGCTTTAGCCATCCTCCGAATAGCGTCTCATTCTTCATCTAACCCCATCCGGCGCCTTCCCCACCCGCGCCCCAAACTCAGCCAAATTTCCCCTAGATCTCTTAACTTTCATTCTTCCAAGCTTCTTCCCTTATCCTCCTCAGGTTCCTTCCTGCTCCCCGAACTATCCCGGCAAATCCCTAAAATAAGCAATTGCACCGGGTTAGAAAACAACTGGAACTTTATGGCCAATGTGCTGTTATCTTTCCTGGGGTGTTAGCTTTTTCTGGGGTGACTGCCTGAGAAATACCCCTTGCAAACGTCCCATTCCCAGCCCTTCTGGGGCTGAATTCCTGGTGGGTGCCAAAGGAAGGTCTGTGTTTGGCTGAGGGGCTGTAGATTAGACCCTAGGGTCTCCAGGATGGACCCCGAGGCCACAGGGTCTAAAATCAGGATTCCGAATCCGGTGGCCACTTCCTCACACCCTTCCCTGGAGCAGCTGCCTCCGGAATGGCTCAAAGTCCTCGGGCACTGTGTCTGAGGAAGGGGAAATGAGTAAGGTCAGAGAATGTGGCTCTCCCCGAGGGGACGAGGGGGTCAGGTTGATCTGGGTCTAGAGCCTCACCATTGCATCGATACTGGAGATTGGACCAAATGATGTTTTCTTGGGAGAAGCAGAATACACCGAGACGCCCCCCTCGCATGGATGTGTCAATGATCACCCCAGAATCTGCCACTAGCTGAGGACCCTCATAAAGCTTCACCCTGTCCAGGAAAGGGGGATCCATTGGTGCTGGGGTGCCAGTGGGCACTGTGCCACCATGCCCTGGCCCTGCTCATCCCCAGCCCCCCTTGAGTTCACCAGGCCGCAGAGAGAAGGGAGGGAGAAAGGAAAGGGGAGGGAAGGGGGTGCTTTTCTCAGGCCTAGGGCCCCTGGTTCTTTGTCCAGCCCCCTTTGCATCTGAAAGCACCAGCCGCATTTCTAGCGAGGATTGGGTTGCCATGACGATGAGCACAATGGGCTGGGGGGTGAAGTCACCCGCTTCCCAGGCTCTAGTCCATCCCTCCCTTATCCCCTGCCCTGGCCCCCCACAGCCGCAGGCACCTTAAAGGGGAACCAACCCAGATCCCTGGACTCTGGGTTCTTGGCCATGGAAAGTCCATTCTCCAGGCAGACCCATTTCCCCTCCCTTCCTTGTCACCGGCTTTCTGCAGTTAGCAGTCCCAGCTCCCCACCAACTGGGGGCACTTGTCTGAAGGAAATGCAGAGTTGTGGACAAAGTGCTGAACTGAGAGGCCTCCACTGTTGCTACTCTGAGCTGTGACGTCTGGGCTGGGGTTGGTTCTTCTGTAAATGATGAACCCTTCCAGGTCAGACTTAATGAGGCATGTCTGGGGTTTGGAGAATCCCAGAGAACCATAGCGGGCATCCAGCCCAGCACCCTCATTTTACCGGGGGGGAAATGGGTCATGGAGGAGGGACTTGCCCAGCATGGGACATAGGTCCTCGGCAGCACCAGCCAGAGCCCAGGCTGCCTGATGGCAAAGGATGGCAGAGCCAAGGCAGCATATCTGGTGAGAGGGCTGACAGAGAAGCAGTCCCAGTCCTGGCCCCGTGGTACGAGGAATTGAGGAGGGGGGAGTCACTGGTGAGTCTCAGCTAAAGGGGAAGGAAGGGCCAGGCCTGGGGTCCCCTAGGAGCGCTCAGCCCCTCCCCTCACCGGATGTAGCCAACTTGAGGGCGGTGCAGCAGCTGCCAGCGGTAGGAGGTCTTGTCACGCCAGCCCACATTTCGTGGGTCAGTCCACAACAGCCGTACCTGATCAGCGGTGTGGCCGGTATGCCACAGGGCATTCCGGAGGTGTTCACCTGGCCCAGACACTGATGTCACTGCCTGGGGGCAATGACAAAGACAGCGGGTCAACTATCAACTACGGGGATCAGAGTAAGGGGAGACAACAGGCGGTAAGTGCACTCGGGGAGTCAGGATGGTCAGGAGAAGGCTCTGGTGCCTCAGGAAGCAGACCTCCAAGCCAGGTGTCTGAGTAAGAGGCTCCTAGTCAGGCAGTGGGGGTGGTCCTAGAGTTAGGGGGGAAACCTGGGAAAGGGGTCTGGGCAGTTGGGGACCTTGAGCTGCAGACCAGGCTGGGCAACGGCCCGGAAAGGTGTGGCCTGCCAGTAGGTCTGCTCCGTCTGCTTCCACATGACCACGTAGAAACGGCCGCTGTCCTGGTAGCTGAAGAGAAACCCTGCATAGTCATCGTCGGTCACCGTGTTCACATGGAAGGTGCCTTCAAAGTCCACACCGTTGAAGGCTGTGTATCCTGGGGGTAGGGGGACAAAGTTGGGGGCAGCAAAGCTGCTGGTGGCAGAGAGAGGAGAACAGGGCCCATTGTGGGGCGGGGTGGGAAGGGATGCCTACTCTGTGTGGCCAGCTTGCCCCACCACCTTCTCTTTCTCCCGTTTGCCCATCCTCCCTGTCCGTTTCCTCCCCTCCCCTCTGACTCGGGAGGATTTCTCCATTCAGAAGTGATTTAACTAGGTGTCCCTTAAACATACCGACTGCCAGGCCGGGGTCACTGTTCATGGTCTGAACGATCTCCATGCCCTGGTGTTGTGCAGTAAGGAAGAAAACCTGATCCAGGTGCGCTGCCCCACCCAGGTCCCACCTGCTAGTCTGCTCTGACAACACCCACCCCCAGCCCACTGCCCTGAGTACCTGGTTGAGCACAACCCAATTTGGGTCAATCTGGGCATCACCCTCAGGATCCAGAACAACGGTCTGATAGGCCCGAAAGTCTGTGAGCGTTACTTCTGCACTTTCGGGACAAACATCCAGGGGGTCGACCACAGCGTCATTGTCAAAGTCATCCTCACACACATCACCCACGCCATTGCCTGGTCAGAGTGAGGCGAGGCGCTCAGGAAGGCCCTGGTTACTGCCACTAGCCAGCGCCAGCACCTCTTGGGCCTTGCATGCCTGACCTCCCCTCCCCACCCCGCCCCTTCTCACTCCCCAGCTGGGCCTGCTGCCTCCCCTAAGCAAAGCCCCCTAAGCAAAGCCGACACCAGCCCAGCCTTACCATCTGAGTCCTTCTGATTGGGATTGGGCACCAGGCGACAGTTATCAGGACCGGGAGGCATATAATCTGGGACGCCGTCATTGTCATCATCCCCATCACACTCATCTCCCAGTCCATCATTGTCTGAGTCCAGCTGGGAGCTGTTGGGCAGCTGTGGACAGTTGTCCTTGGTGTCCTGATGCCCATCTCCATCGCTGTCCAGAAGAGAAGGGACCCAATAAAAGGCTCTAAAGGTACTACATCTTCCCTCTCTCTTCTGCTTAAGTGTCTCTCTGGGGGCCTACCCTCCATCCCTGTAGTCAGCCAGATGGGGTGAAGGAATTCTAGCAGAGGGATTGGAGGGTAGACTATGGGAATGACTCCCTGCTCAACACTGGTGGAGAATGAAGGCTAAATCACAGAAGTGGAGAATGTACTAGCGGAAAGTAAAGTAATCCCTTGTGAGACCTTCTATCCCTTGGCCAAGACCCTACCTGTCTTCATTGGTGTCACAGACATCCCCTACCAGGTCGCTGTCTGCATCTGTCTGAGAAAGAGGGGCCTGTTCTCACCATCTCCTCTTGAAAACTCGAGAGGGTGACCTGACCGCTTCCCATCCAAAGGGCTGGGGCTTCATCCAACAGTGTCTCCAGCCCTCCCCTGCCCTTCCGATTCCCCTGTACCTGGGTTGGATTGCTCATTTCCGGGCAGCTATCACAAGCATCTCCCACTCCATCCTCATCCCTGTCCGTCTGTAGTGGGTTGGGGACTTTAGGGCAATTGTCCAGTCCATTGGGGATGCCTAGAAGACATGGGGGTAGCTCATCACTAGAACATATCACACTCTCTTCTAGGTTGGCAAAAGCTCCAAGCTTTGTCTCCTCACGCAGAGGGCAGATGGCCAGGAAATCGGCCTGTACCTTGTTTCACTCTCTTACCGGCAACCCTGCCCAACCCCACCTCATGTTCCCATTGACCTCTGCTGCAGGTAATCTTCCTCACCTGGGCCAACTTCCACAAGGACACCCCCCATAATTCTCAAAGACTTCCTAGCTTCCCTGCTTCATCCCCTATATCCAAATTCGCACAGGTCTTCCAGCCACCCCCTCAGCCCCAGGCTCGCACCATCCCCATCCACGTCATTGTCACAGGCATCTCCTTCCCCATTGCCATCTGTGTCCTTCTGGTCATTGTTGGGAACATTGGGACAGTTGTCACAGGCATCACCAAATGAATCTGTATCTGAGTTCTGCTGGTCCTTGTTGGGAAACAGCCGGCAGTTGTCCTGCGCAAGGGGATGGGAGGGGAAATGTCAGGCCTCCCCTGAACCACTGGCCACCTTGCACCCACCTTGTCCCTGTATCCTTGTCTAAGATGACCACTCCTGTGACAGGCTGCTTGGCACAGCCCCACCCACCCAGCCTCCACGTGGTCCACCTTGTCCTGGGCATTAGGTTTATGTCTGTCTAATTTAGAGTACTGGGCCCCCTTCCTAGAGAGCTGTCAGGAGCCAAGGAGAGGACGATTATGGGACAAGGCAGCAGAGACACGGGGACAACAGAAGGAGGGGAGCAGAGGAATCCAGGAGCTAGAAGGGGCAGGATGATCCGGGAGCTACCTCCACGTTCTTGATCCCATCCCCATCGGCATCATCGTCACACTGGTCCCCTACACCGTCGTTATCAGCATCTTCCTGTCCAGAGTTGGGTGTCAAAAGGCAGTTGTCCTGAAGGTCACGGAGAAGATGGATGAGTTCTGCTCTGCCTCCGCCCGGGGCTCCCCCGCCGCCCGCCGCCCGCACCTGTTTGCAGTGCTTGTTGTTATCCATGCAGGGCAGTGCCTGGTCCGGGTAGCCGTCAATGTCCGTGTCAGGGCCGCACACGTTCCCATTCCCTGCCCAGCCCACATTGCACTGGGCGACAGAAAAGTGGGTGTTAGCAGTCTGGGCTGGCTCTCCACACCCCACCGTCTTCCCAGCTCCAGGCTCTCCCCACCGGTTCCTGGGCTCAGGCCCGCCTCCCTTTCCCATGAAGGCCCCCCACCCCCCAGTCCCTCAACAAGTCCACTAGCTCCACCCCTTCCCCCAGATTCTCCCTCTTCCTTCCAAGCTCCAGGCCTCGCTCACCATGCAGGACACCGCGCCATTGCGTTCAAAGAGGCAGTGAGCGTGGATGTGGCAGGGGCTGTGGACTGGGCTGTGGCAGGTCCGGGCCGGGAGGCAGCCCTGGCTCTGGTTGCCCAGGAAACCCAGGCGGCATGGGCCACAGTTGAAAGAGCCCTAGGAGTGAAGCCGTGTCTCAGGAATCAGCCAGTCAGATACCTAGCACTGTCCCCACCTGAGGGCTGTAGTGTGGGTGCTCAGCTTAAGCCAGGCCTATCAGTTACCTCCTTTAGCTTTTCCTGACAACCTTTCAAGGTAGGTAATAGCCCCATTTCTCAAGTGAGGAAGCTGAGGCTTAGAAAGGGTAAATAACTTGCTACGTGTCACACAGCTAGCAAAAGGCACAACTAGAATTCCAAACCGGGTCCATGTGGAGGACCTGCTATGTATAGTGCCCTAGGAAGGAGGAGGGGAAGCAGGAAATTTGAAGGGAGCTGGCCATTCCCACTGCCCCAGACGCGCAGGGTCCTAGCTCACCACAGTATTAGTGCAGATGGAGTTTGGGTCACAGCCACCATTGTTACCATCAGTGCATTCATCAATATCGTTGCAGACCTGAAGGGACACAGTAGGGGTGGAACCAGATCTAGGCCGGGTCTCCTCATATACAGGAACGGGCACTGTGAACACGGACATTAAGCCCCGACGCAGAGACAATGCAGAGCCAGCAGATGAGCCAGTAGTCTCATCTCATTTCTTACAAGGATCCCGTGTCCAGCCCAGAAGCCCTTGGAAGATCCCCTGTCCATGTACCCTACCCAACCTGACCTGTTTGCTGGCCCGGGCGTAGTCGATGCCCACACCAGACACACGTGTGCCCTTGTACCCTGGAGGGCAGGCCTCACAGTGGAAGCCGGGCATGGTGTTGATGCAGCTGGAGCCCGGGAAGCAGGGGTCAGCATGAGCACACTGGGGGCCGAATAAGAAGACGGAGGTCAGGCCTCTTCCCGGGAAACTCAGCCCTGCTGTGAGGACGTCTGCAGCCCTTGCTCCTGGTCTCCCTTGTATGCAGGTCTCTCCACCCAACCTCACTGGGCTCCCGGCTCCCTCCCCATGCCCTGGTTATCTGTCTCAAACTTCCCTTGCACCCCGCCTGCCTCTGCTCCTTCCCTGTTGGCCCTTCAGCCTCTTCCAGGGGCCTGGGGGGCTGATGGTCTCCTTCCCTTCTCACATTTCTGTTCTGGTCTCCAACCTCTTTGAAAGTCGAGGTGCCTCCTTTTCCTATCAACATTCACCCCACCCTTCTGCGCCCCTCCTGATCCCCTTATCCTAGCTTCCTGCACCCTTCCAGGCTCTGACCCCCCTACCTCATTGATGTCAGTGCAGTGGGTGCCGTTGCCCTGCAGGCCAGGGGGGCAGGGCCCACAGCGGTAGCCGGGGTACTCGTACACTTCCATGCAGTCCACACCGCGGAAGCAGGGGTTGGGGCTACAGTGGGATCGCTGCTCATGGAAGCCTGGGGGGCAGGCATGGTCAGAGGCGTCCAGAGGGCACCATTCAAATCACCACCAGGGGGAGCAGAAGCCGTGGGGTGGGGAGCACAGCGATGTCACCTGCAGCCCTGCCCTGCTCTCCCACTCACCGCACACCTGACACTCCATGATGGTGTTTCGGATCAGGGACATTTCCTTCACCTGGTGGAAGGGTGGGGCGGAGTCAGCTTTCAGCATCTGCCACCCCAGTCCAGAATCAGTGCCACCCTTTGCTGGCCCACCCGAACCTGGTCTCGGATATCATCCCGCAGCTCCACCAAGATCTGGTTGAAGAGGGTGAGTTGGGTGACCAGCGCCTTGGTCTGCTCCCCTGTCAGGGCCCAGGGTGTGGAGAGGCTCAGAACTGTGGCAACAGCCCTGGCCCCTCCTTGCAGTGAGCCAGCTCCAGCCACCATTGCCCGTCCCCCTACCTTTAAACCCCACCCGATCCCCGGCTGAAGGGGAAATTTCAGGCAGCTGCCAAAGCCCAGGACCTCCTCCCCACCCCTACCCTTCCACCTCACCACAGCCCACTCACCTAGGATGGAGTGGAGTGCACTGGTCACTGAAGGAGAGAAGAAAACAGTCAGGGGGTGGAAGTATGAAGGCAGGCCCAGCTGGTGAGAAGGAGGCGAGGTCAGGGACTCAGGGACGGAGCCTCGGAATAAAGACACTGGGAGAGGGCAAGCAGCACCAGCTCTCTCCAGCTGGGCGAGAGGCCGTCTAAGAGAGCTGCCTCGTGGGCAATCCAAACTCGAATCCTCCTGGTTCCCCGGCATGGTAGTGGCACGGGGATCCACGTGAGAGGCGACCCAAAGCAGGGACAGGACCCCAAAACATTCCATTTCCTTCCTCCAAAGCTTTCACCCCAAGACCTCTTTCTGTGAAAAATCTGGGGGAAGTGGGTGTCTGGAATCGGTAAGAGTTTCTGAACACCGCTAACTGCCACAGCGCCCAGGCAGATGGGCAGTGCTCAGAGAAACCGCCAGTAGGTGACTGTCACCAACGAGGACTGAAGAAGGCCAGAGACCCGCATCTCAGCCAACCAAGACCAAGCGATTAACTTCCTCCTCCCACCTCAGAACTCCTCCCTTGGACTGCCCTATTTTCCTGGTCATCCCGGTTGGCTGGATGACTTAAGCAGGGAGGTTTGTGTGACCCACACCCCCTGGGATAACTGTATTTGGAGACCAGAGTGAGAGATGGAGATTTGGAGTAATATGCCTAGAGACCCCAGGAATAGGTGAGCAAAAGGAATGGGTGTTAAGAGGGAGGGAGGTCAATGGATGGACGCCACAGGAAGGAGCCTGTGTCCAGGATGTCAGCTAACAAGTCCCCATGTTACCTGCACTGCGGATGGACTCGTCCCCCTGGAATGGACACTCACTCAGGGCTCCAACCCGGGCCATGGACCCCCCCAGAATCATCTTCATAGATTCCACGAAGCCCTGGGGGACAGGAGTACAGTAGAGTGGCAGGACCTACCAGCTCCTCCTTCTCTGACTGGAGCACTTTCCCCAGAAACTCGGAGCGTCTTTCTCTTCACACTCACCTGCATCCTCAAATAAGCCTTCTGTCCAGTCCTAATCTCCAGCCCATTGACCTCCGCGGGAGGAATGGGGGCCAGGGCCGGGAGGCCAGAGTGCTGGTCACCCAGTTTGCAGTCTACATAGAGCTGCAGGGCAGGGCTGGGCCGGGCCGGCCCTCGGAGTCGCAGGAGAGCCGTGTGCGTGCGCCCGTCGGCCAGGCCTGCTTGCTGTAGGTTCACTGCGTGGACTTTGCCATCCTCCCGCTGGTACCGCACCAGCACTGCCCGGGAGGGGAGGTCAGTATGGGCACTGTCCCCCACCCCCCATCTCCTAGTTGAGCCTTGGGTTGATTCTGTTCTAGATACCACATCTCTAGGGCTACAATCCCTTATTCAACTGTATCTCAACACCTTTTATATAAGAGGTAGTACATAATAAATTTTTTTTTTTTAGTTTTTCTCGTTCTTTGGTGGCAGCTGGTTCTGTATCAACTGAACTGTCCCAGGGATCGGAGGGGCTTCTCTGTACCGCTGCAGGAGACATCCCACCCGCCCACCAGGCATCCTCAGGTACGGCTTCCCACCCCCACAAGTACCAGGCTTCACCTGGCCTCCTGAGGCACCTCCTAAGCATCCCGTACCAGGTTATCCTACCCCGTGCCTGGGCACAGCATGATGGGGCCATGGTCCCCAGTGCAGCCCCAGGAGAATTAGGAGGGGCCTGGGAGTGGGGGAGAGGGAGCATTGCTCAAGGGGGTCACCTCTGCAGGAAAAGAGATGCCCACCAGTCACCTTTGTTGATCTTGCCCACAACAGAGGCCTCCAGCCATCGCGTATTGTCCTGGCGAGAGTAGAGACCAAAGAGGACGCCACCCTGCTTGGGGGGCAGGCGGAAGGTGGACAAGAGGTAGATGTCCCCAGCAGTGAGCAGGGCCATCCGGATCTTTTCCGCCACAGCTGCCATCTGCCGGGACTCGCCCATAGTCAGCAGGTCAATCACTGTCAGACAGGGGTTATCAAGATCAGAGACAGGAGTCAAGCCCTCACGGGTGGGACGTTTCTCATCACCCCCTCCCATCGTCACCAGGCAGCATTAGTCACCTTCTGGGGCATTGGGCCACCACCCTCTGGGGACCCACAGGCTTAAGTCTCACTTGGGAATACAGAAACACAGTGCCCTTGCAAACTTGAGATGCCTCCACCAGGTGGCGCAAGGGAGTCACTGTGCTGATCCCAGGCAGGAGTGGCACCTGGTGCCCACAGCGCAGAAATGGGAAGGCAGCTTCTTTACACTGCAGGAATTGGCTCTTTCCACACCCCAGTGCCCCTCATCCCACCCTAGGGGCTCAACACACTCGCTCAGGGTGAGAACAGCTGCCCACTGAGGGCTCCAGCCCTCCCAGCGACTGGGCTCCCTCCCACGGGAATGCAGGACCCAGCTCCTCTGCCTCCTGTGTCCTGGCCAATCTGTGGTTTTCCCTCCAGCTAGTAAAGAATCTGTGCCTGTGTCATCTGTTCCAGCTACCTCTTCCACACCCACGGGCGCATCCCACCACCAGACCTCCAAGAGAGAGCCCAGACCTCTTGGTCCCCACCCCCACCCCATCCTTGGACAGCCGGGAGCCAGGGACACAGAAGCCCAGGGTCCCGTCCACCTTCGAGTTGCTCTCCCAAACCCTGGGGTGCCTGTGGATGCTTAGACCCCAACCCAGTCAGGAAACCCCAGCATCCATCTCCTGAGCCCTCTCTCCTGGCCTCATGCCTGACCCTGTGCAGCTCCCACGCACCCACCACCCTCTGCTGCCCATCCCTCCCCCACCGGCCCGTAATTTCACCAACTCCAGGCAGAATAACGCTCTTCTCTGGCTCAGTTTCAGCTTCCCCTTGCCTACACGCTCCCTGCTACCTGGGCCGGAGGCAAAAGGAGAGGTTATCAGGGAGGGGTCTGAGAGGACGGAGACAGGGTTACCCTGCAAGTCCTGACTGGCAGACGCGAAAGAGCAGAGGAAGAGAAGAGCCAGGGCCCCCCGAAATTCCTGCGTCTCCATGCCGCTCAGCCGGCTCACTACCCCAGCCAGGCGGGCGGCTGGGAAGGGAAAAGGCTAGGCGGAGAGAGCCCGAGAGGGGGGCGGAGGGACGGAGGGGAGAGCTGAAGCGGGGGCCGGCGGGCGGCTGAGGGAGGGGCTGAAACAAAGAGCTGCCAATCACCCTGGAGGCATCCCCAGCTCCCGGAACCGGCGGCGCTGGGAGAGCGTCCTGGAGGCCCCACTCCCGCCTGCCCGTCCTTAGTGGCCCTCTGTCCTAGGTGCCTGTCTCCTCTGGCATCCCCTTGTTGGGGACCTAGGCTCACACATTACCGAACGCTACTGTTCTCTGGCAGCTACAGTGGGGGAAGGCAGGAGCCCCTGGCAGACGCAGCGCCAGACAGTGGGCGCTGAGAGGATGCCTCGGAAGTGGTCGAGACCCGCTTGCTTAGCGCCCGGGGGATGGCCACACGGCAGGAAGCTTGCTGCTCTGACAGAGCATGTCCTCATTATTGGGGTGGGGGTCCCCTGACATGTGCCTATGCCTCCGTTTTCCCTCATTCCTAGGAAATCTCGGAGTCTGGAAGCGTCCGATGGGAGCTAGGGGAAGAGTCTGAAACAGTGGTCAGTGAGGTGAGAGTGAATAAATCAGGAAAGAGGACAAGGGCAGGAGGAGAAGACCAGGGGCCAGGCCAGGAGCCGGGGCCAGACTGGGGAACACTGGGGGTACTGGCCGACGGGCGGGGACCTGGATGAAGCGGAGGGGCGTCTCTGTTCCCGTTACCAAAGCAACAGCTCTCGAGCCCCACCACCCCTCCCCCTGCCCAGGCCCCAGCCCGGCCTCCACTCCCGCCGCCGCCACCGCCCCTGTTTTGTTTCCATGGCGACGGGCGGCGCGGGGCCGGCTCCAAGCATAACGCGCTGTGGAAAACATGCGGCTCGGGGGACCCCCCCGCAGGCCTCGCTCCGGGAAGGGCCACGAGGGGCCCCAGAGCAATCCAGGCCATGTGCAGTTTTGCGAGAACCCGGAGAGTCGGCCCAGGCGCCCGAGCACCCCGCCTCCTGGCCCTGCCACGCCTTCGGGGGTTCGGGGCTCCCCTCGGCCGAGGCGCTGTGACTCTCCGACATGCTTCCCGCCGGCAGCCCTTCCCCCATTCGGGGGCCGCCTCCGGTTCGGCTGGCGGTCGCCCTCCCTCGAAGCCTACGGCCCCGCCCTCCGCCGGCCAGCCGCCCCTCGGGTCTGGGGAAGCCGCGCCTTCGCGGGAGCCAGAGCGGCGGGCGGGACGGTGGCAGGGGGCGGTCGCGCTCCGGCGATGGCCACAGCGCGGAGGAAGGTGCTTCCGGGACAGAGGGCGGGCAAGATGGCGGCGCCCATGGAGCTGTTCTGCTGGTCTGGGGGCTGGGGGCTGCCGTCCGTGGACCTGGACAGCCTGACCGTGCTGGTGAGGAGGGACACCGGCGCCTTCTGTTGCGCTCTGGATGACTGGGGCGGGAGTCCAAACTAGCCGAGCGTCCGAATTTTGCCCAGGCGCCTCAGCACGGGATGCATTGGGGGAAACTGAGGCAGATAGAGAGCGGACATGGCCGATATGGTCTAAGCGCCCTGTGCCTTATCAGCGTAGGCTTCGTGCAGAGATGGAGAGAGGCCTGGTCGGGAGATCAGGAGATGGGTTCTCGTCTTTGCCGTTTGGTGGCTGTGCGACCTTGGGACGTTCCCTTCTCTGTGGGCGCTGTACTTCATCCGAGGTTTACTAGGCTGGAGGATCTCAGGGATGTCCTGCGGCTTGACATGCTGTCTTCTCAGCCCCCTTTTTCTCCTCCTCGCTAAACAGCATTTACTGAGCCTATTGTTTGTTAGACCAAAAGGCCCGCAGTCCTGTTCGGTAGAAAGAGCTTTGGACTGAAGACAGACAACTTTACTTCTTTCATGCACTCACTCATTCAGTAAGCATATGTTAACCCATTGCAGTCGAGTTGATTCTGACTCATAGCGATCCTCTAGGACAGAGTAGAACTGCCCCCATAGAGTTTCCAAGGAGCACCTGGTGGATTCGAACTGCCAACCTTTTGGTGAGCAGCTGTAACTCTTAACCGCTAAGCCACCAGGGTTTCCAAACATATGGTAGGCCTCCTCCTAATACTAAACATTGGTGTGTGGAGATGAATGAGACTTGGCCCCTACCCTCCAGTTGTTTACAGTCCCATAGGGAAAGGCAGGTACGTATGTAAATAAATGCAATAAATGTGCAGGTGCTAAGACATTAGTAGGAACAGGTCCTGGAAGAGGGATCCTGGTTAGGAAAAGCTGAGTATAGGTATTCACCAGCAGATGGGAGGAGAGGAGCTAGAAGCAAGGGTTTTCCTGGCTGACAGAGCAGTATTTGTAACCATGGACGTGTTCCATAATCTTTCTGGACCTTCTCTTGTCCATTTGTAAAATGATAATGATGATACCTGTCTCATTTGTGAGGCAAGTACTAAGCAGAGAGCATAGCACTTAAGGTATTCAATAAATGTTGTTTCTCTTCCTGATTCCCCTGTGGGGGCCGTGCCCTTGGCCTCTCTGCCTTCTGCTTCTGTCCGTGCAGACCTATGCCAGATTTACTGGTGCCCCACTCAAGGTGCACAAGATCAGCAACCCCTGGCGGAGCCCTTCAGGTACTCTGCATTCCTGGGGGGTGAGGAGGGGAGCAAACAAAGGGAGGAGCCAGAGACATGCAGGGATGTGATACAGACGTGTGTTAATAGGCAGCTAAGGGTCTGCTGGGCATACTTCTCTCTCAATGTCAGGGACTCTGCCTGCCCTTCGTACCAGTCATGGAGAGGTCATCTCGACGCCACACAAAATTATCACCCACCTTCAAAAAGAGGTAGGTGGCTGGGGTAGGGGGGCTGCCAGTGAGGGAAGTTCAGTCAATTCAGTACAACACATATTTATTGAGTTCCAGATATATGCTAAGCTAGACGCAGGTGATACAGAGCTTCAAGGAGCACACAGTCTGATGGCGGAGACACACAACATCACTGTGATACAGTAAGCTGTAGGCCAGAGATTAAGCTCGAGGTGCTGGGGGAGGGTGTCGTTTGGAGGCACAGTGCCCTTCTGCCTGCCGGACAGGAAGGGAAGGAAGCACAGGCCCCCATGGAAGGGACAGGAGAGTGGAAGAGAGTGGTTGGCTCAGATGAGGCCCTCATAGGTGGGGCAGGAGAAGGCTGTCTAAGGACCACTTTCCTTTTTTCTAGGAGCGGGTTGGCCTGGATTTGGGGCTCAGGATGGACACAGCTTAGAGCCAGGGTGGGGCAGTTGAAAAAACATTCCAAGAGGAGTGGAGAGGCCTAGGCTGTGCTCTTCACTCGGCCATTGACTGTGTGACCTTGAGCAAGTCACTTAACCTCTCAGGTGGAATGTAGCCGGGATGCTTTCCAAAGCTTCCTCGAGATTCATGGTCTGTGGTTCTAAGAAGGAACACGTCAGAAGTGGGACCTGCTTCTCACTTCAGAGTGAAGGAGCTGAGGAATTAATACGGGCTTGAGAGTAATGGAGAAGAGGATCCAGACAAAAGCCGAGGTTCCTGGCCCAGGCTAGACCACTGCCCAGATCCGTTGTGTATAAACATTGCTTTTCCAGTTTCCGAAGTTTTCTTCAAAATTCCTTTCTAACATAGCCACATTAAGGGGAGAAATAGGCTCAGAGATTTAAGAATCATGCTCAAGAGGTTATTTGGGGGCAAAGCTTACTTGGGATGTGGAGAAGGGTGCCTAGGAGCAGAGCCCAGAGCCTGGGAAGGCAGGGCAGGCTGAGACCTGGGGGTGGGGGTGGAATGTGTGTGTGGTGGTGACACCTGGGCCATGGAATGAAATGGAAGAAATAGCCAAAAGCTGGACATTGAGGGAGCAAGCCAGGGGGTCCTGGGCATGGGTCACTGGGTCCAGGGAGAGTGAGGATGACGTCCCCGAGGTCCTCAGGCATCGGCTGATGCCCAACCTGCACCTGAGCTTCGCTCCTCTCGCTTTGTGGTGTCTGGATCGGGGAGGTTACTGTTAGAAAGTTGCCGGCAACAGGCACACTGCCAGCTTTCCGTGGAAACTCTGGGAGCTGCTCCTAGTTTGTGGCCGGGCCTTCCTTCCTCCCCCCAGTGGGTGCAGGACCTTGACGGCCAGCTGACTCCAAGACCCAAGCTTTCTGCCAACAGCAACAGGGTACTGGCTGGGCTCAGGCAGGGGGGCCTCAATGGGAAAAGCTCCTGGCTCTCCTCCCTCACGCTCAAAACTGGTGAGGGGAGTGCCAGACAGGATGCCCCTCCCTGGAGAAGCACCCCTGGGGCCCCCCGGTGTCCTCCTCATGGATATTTCTTCCACAGAAGTACAATGCCGATTATGACCTGTCAGCCCGGCAAAGGGCAGACACCCTGGCTTTCATGTCTCTCGTGGAGGAGAAGCTGCTTCCGGTGGTGGTGAGTGTGCCCAGACCTCCCAGCACTCATGGCCAGCTGGGGAGGGGTCAGGCAGCCACACCCAGGCTCCGAGCAGCACTGGGGTCAGAGATGAGCAGGTACACTGGCTCAAGACCTGCCTCTTCCTTCCTGCCTACCCAATCCAGATACATACTTTTTGGGTAGATGCCAAGAACTATGTGGAAGTGACCCGGAAGTGGTATGCAGAGGCTATGCCCTTTCCCCTCAACTTCTTCCTGCCTGGCCGCATGCAGCGGCAGTACATGGAGCGTTTGCAGCTGCTGTGTGGGGAGCACAGGCTGGAGAACGAGGAAGAGCTGGAGAAGGAGGTAGCTGTGGGCCTGGGGGCTCGCTGTCTGAGATGAGCCCCGAGGACGTGGTCAGGAATGGGAGTGCCTAGGAGGGGGTGGCCCTGTGCCTGCGGCCCTGAGCCCACCTTGTGTCCTCCCTGTAGCTGTACCGAGAAGCTCGGGAGTGCCTGACTCTGCTCTCTCAGCGCCTGGGTTCTCAGAAATTCTTCTTTGGAGATGCGTGAGTCCCGGGGGGCAGTGGGTGGCCAGGGAGGAGACACAGGTTTA
Organism: Trichechus manatus latirostris; assembly: GCF_000243295.1. Taxonomy (NCBI): domain Eukaryota; kingdom Metazoa; phylum Chordata; class Mammalia; order Sirenia; family Trichechidae; genus Trichechus; species Trichechus manatus. The sequence goes on along the minus strand of NW_004444149.1, from coordinate 1,848,988 downwards.
GATGTAGCCACAGGGGCTGGGGTGGGCTGAGGCCAGTACCGGGCTCTGGACAAGAGATCCTCGAGACAGACATTGGTCTGGTGACAGTGGGAGTGTGTGTGAGGCCGGAGCCTGGTCGGTGGTACAGGAGGGTGGGAGGGCAGCCAGGCACAGGAGGGGCCTGCGGGGCACTCAATGTGCCCTTTATGCAGCCCTGGGATAGAGCCGCATTCAAGGCCAGGCTGGCGCCACCTGGGCAGCCCTTCCCACACCAGGTCCAGAACTGTGTGTCCTCTCCTCCCCTGGTGACCCCTGCTGCCCAGAGCCCACCTCCCAGGGCCCAGACTCTTCCTCCAGCACCATCTCTACCTCTCTGCCCATCGTCCTCCATTCTGCCCTCTCTCTTGGCTCCAGCCCCGCCTCCCTGGACGCCTTTGTCTTCAGCTACTTGGCCCTGCTGCTACAGGCCAAGCTGCCCAGCGGGAAGCTCCAGGCCCACCTCCAGGGGCAGCACAGCCTCTCTGCCTATTGCAGCCACATCCTCAGCCTCTACTTCCCCTGGGAAGGAGGTAAGGGGCAGGTCGGTGGGTGGGCGCCAGCCCTGGGGAGAGTGGGCAGGGATCCAGGAACCAGCCCCCTGCCCACTCTCCCTCTTTGCCCTCAGCCGAGGTGCCGCCCCCACGGCCCACACCAGCGGGCCCGGACGCTGACGAGGAGCCATACCGACGCCGGAACCAGATCCTGTCTGTGCTGGTGGGACTGGCCGCCATGGTGGGCTACGCCTTGCTCAGTGGCATCGTCTCCATCCAGCGGGCCACGCCTGCCCGGGCCCCAGGCACCCGGGCCCTGAGCATGGCTGAGGAGGACGAAGAGGAATAAGTTGTCCTCATCTCGCAGGACTGATTTTTCTACTGTCATGCATTCCAGAGGCTGCATGCCTCCCTGTTGTCAGCACAGCCAGAAATGGGGTGCCAGTCCCCAGAATAAACCCGCTCACTGACTGCGATCAGACGTTCTCTCCTTTAAGGGGCCGCCATTTGGCTGAGCTGGTGGCATGGGGGCACCTGGGGGCGGGGCCTCCTGAGTTCCTCTGCCCCGATGCTCATGGCACCTCTGCAGGGCCCTGGCTGCCTCTGCAGGAATGAAAAGCAGGCCTGGTTCCGGGTCCCACTTTTGTAGTTTCTTCCTTTCCTTAACCTCCAGCTGCTCCTCTGTCCTGTGTCTGTACAGACAGTGAGCTCACCCTGGGCCTGGGCCCAGTTTCCACAGACGACTAGCACAGAGCACGCGCTTACACAAGCATGGGGGGCAGGGGGCCGCTGGGGCTTCCTGATCCTTTCTCTGGGGGCCTCCAGCCCCTGGCACCAACTAGAGGGGAAAGTGAGTCACCCAAACCACTGTTTGTGGGCTTATGTCATTGTAAGCCCTCCCCGGCCCTGCTATGCCCTCTTTAATCACAGACAGCACGGGAACGGACTCTGTCCTTTTAATGCCCCTGCTGAACCCAGGCACCTGCTCGGGCAGCTGCTCCATCACTGGCGGCGCCACAGGTAGGTGTGGATGGAGTAGCCAGGTACCATTGTCTCCAGGAAGCCCACGGCAGGATCCGCAATGGTGAGAGGCGCGTCCTTAGAGGAGCTGGGGGAGGGGGAGGAGGAGCTGAGAGTGGGATCCTGTCAAGGCCCACCCTGCCCGGCCGCGGGGCTGCTCAGGCGGCTTCACCCCACCAGGCCCTGCTGCGGCACTCACCGGTTTAACACCACCACAACTGCAGAGCCATCGGGACGCACCAGTGCCACCGTGTCCAAGTCGTTCTTCGCACTGGCAACGAGCCCCACTCTCTGGGAGCCCTCCGGAATGAACTTGCTGGATGTGGGGACGGGCATCATCAGGGACCCTGGCCAACCCCCGTCACAGCCCTCCCACCCTGCCCCACGGCCCGTGTCAAACTCTGCCCTAAACCTCTGGGCCTTGAGCCACACTGCTGGGCACTGGCCTGGCCCTCCTGCAGCCCAGCCCCGGTACCAGGCATTCAGGGATTGTCCATGTCTCTGATGCCACCTAAGTCACTTCCTGCCTAGATGGTGCAAGAGGGGACAGATGTGCCCCTCCCAGGGTTCCTACCCTGAACACCTTCCTGCTGCCTGTGGGATGATGTAAGCCCGATACGGGGGATGACAGGCCCGTTGTGGAATGGGGGTATCTGCCCTCCACTCACCTGAAGTGGCCAAGGTGGTAGAACATGGGCTGTTTGTAAAACGTGTCCTTGGTGATGTCCACAATGATGGGGCTGTCGACAAAGTTGCGTACCCAGTTGGGTCCCCCTTCAGGGTTCAGGGCAAGATTCCAGTCGGTCCAGCCAACCACGTGGTAGAGAAGGTTCTAGGGTAGGGACAGGGCAGAGAGACAAAGGCTCGACCCTGGGGTTCCCAGAGAATGTAGTTACGGCTTACATGAGGGAGGTGGGCACTGTGGGTGGCTCAGCCCTGTGAGGGGGACACTCTGATATTAATATCTAAGGAGGGGGAGATGGGGAGTATGAAGATGGAGGTATCTCAAGAGAAGCTGAGAAATCAGAAGCAGATGCAACTGCCTGAGACCCAAGCACGTGGAAAAGGGTTACGGGGTGTGCAGGTCTGTGAAGGGAAGGTAAGCTAGGGAATCCTGGAGTCCCAAAGGTTGCCCCAAAGAGCAAGCTGGCTGGGGAAAGTCTGTCAGACTTCAGTGAGACTAGGCCTGTCTGAGGTGGTCTGGGATGTGGAAAGGGACTTAGGCGGCTCACCGTGATGATGCTGTGGCTGTACTGCGTCCCTCGATCCCAGGAGCCTAGCCGCACACTCTGTTCCCAGAACTTGGAGCCCACACAGGCCTCTGAGGCAAAGAGCATGGTGGTGGGGAACAGGCGGTGTGTCTCGCCCAGGGTGGCTTTTGCTGGGGCCAGATAGTCCAGGTACCAGTGCACAGCAATGCCGTGAACGTACTTAGCTGCCTCTGGGTCTGCCAGCACCTGTGCCAGGAAGGGAAAGGACGACTGGGGAAGCAGAGCCACTGACCCGGACCCCAGGTAGAGGGTCCTGGAAGAGGAACTAGGGGGTCTGAGCAATGGATGCTGGGATGAAAGCAGCTAGAGGGGGTTATAGTGACAACCATGGGGGTGGCCCTGGAGATCTAGAGGGGGTGGTGGCCTGGGCACTGGACACAGTTTGGGGTGCTCTGGGGATCACGAGTTGGCAGGAAGCCCCTCCAAGCCTGGGGAGCCTGTCATTTGGAGGCTGGATTGGTGTCACTAAGGCACTCATGGGAGGCCCTGGGCCTTACCACCTGGGCCCAGCCGGGCAGCAGCAGGCGTTGGTCATCCAGAATGAGCAGATGGACATCGCGGTGAGTACTGTTGGCGAGGATGGGACCCAAGTCACGGGCGATGAAGTCTCGCTGGTGTTCAGGAGTGAAGCCCAGGCACTGGAAGGGGTACCCGCTCAGCAGCCCTGCAGTAGGCTCGTTCTCGGCTGTCACGGCCCAGAACCGTAATTTATGCTCAGCATAGGCATCCAGGAATCTGGCGGTAGGAAAGGGTGTGAGTAAGCCCAGCCAAGAAAGGGGACCAAGACCCTGCGGAATGGGAGGCCTGATGGGTGGGGAAAACTAAGAAACCCAAAACTAAGGGGCCTGAATGTGAAAGGCCCAGAGAGTTGAAAAATGAGCTGGAGGTGGAATCAGGTCGAGGGTTGGGATATAGACCCAGGGTATCCAAGAAGGGGACTGACCCAGACCCCATGGCTTTGCTGCTCCCTTACTTGACAAAGTATCTGGCCCAGGTCTGGTGGTAGATATCCCCTGGCTGACCCTTGAGTGATCCCTTCCCATTCACTGCCTCATTGGTCTTGAGCCAAGTGGGTGATGTCCAGGGACTGGCGAAGAGTGAGATGGGGCGTTGGGTCATTTCCAGGGCTCGGTGAATCAGGGGTATCTAGAGACAAAGATAGTGAGGAGAGAGACACCCAGAGCTGGAACACAGACAGACTGGCCCAACCAGTGCATCAGGCCCAGCCAACAGTCCCCATCCTCCCACCCCTAGGACAAAACAGACCGCAGGGGCAGGTTCTCCATCTCTCTGCAGACTGTCTTAGCCTGAGGCTTCTCAACCCCCAGGCATCAATGCCACCAGGACCTACGGCAGCCAAAGCGCCCACCTTGAGCTTGGTATCTTCCTCTGGGAGGCTGAAGTTGTGCAACTGGAAATCGTTAGTGATGTCGGCGTAGGTGTAGGTGCGGATGGAAAAGTCGCAGCTGGCCATGGGTACCCGGATGATGTTGTATTCAATACCTGCAGAAAAGCATGACCAAGATACGGGAATCTGAGTCCATCGGAAAATATGGGTACCTGGCTTACTACCTGTTGGTCCTAAATAACGTCTGGGCAGAGCCAAAGGGGACTTGGGCTCCTGGGTTGGGGACGGTGGAGCCAGGTACCTGGTGAGGCACAGGCCTTTGAGCCTGAAAGTCCTCAAGCACTTAGCATAAGATGGGTAGGTAGCTCTGGGCAACAAGACCCAAAAGTCAGGGATGGGTGGAAGTCAGAGTCAAAGGAAAGTGTCAGCTGCACTATGTCATCTTGTCCCCCTCCTCTTCACCTTCTTCAGAGAAGTACGATTTGAGTAGCAAATTCTGCACAGCAGGTGACAGGGCAAGGATGTTGAGAGCAGCAGCATCTGTCATGGCTCCTCCAAATCCCTTCACTTTCTGGAACTTCTGTTCTGGCTGCAAGGTCAGTAGCAGCCCTGAGGACATCGGCAGGGAATAAAGAGTGAGAGAAACTCCATGGTGATCACTGCCATGATTTCGCTCCAGGAAGATCTCAGCCTGGCTCAGGGGTGAGGGGCATAGTGGTTACCTGTGCCTGTGCGGCTGGTCTGCACGGTCCCTGTACTCAGCTCCATCCGACGTCCACTCCTTGTGCTCTCATATAGGCTGAAGTTGCCAAGGGCAGGAAGGGTCAGGGGGTCAAGGGAGTCACAGTACGTGGCATTGCAGACACAGACCACTGAGCTGTAGCCAAAGCTTTGAGGGATGCAGGGACGAGCACCTGGGAGGGAGGGAACATAAGCAGAGGTAAGGACTGAAGGATGGAGGACAGGGAGGATGGGCACACTGCTTGGAAAGAGACACTGAGCACAGCTTTCAAAAATCCTCTCCCTGTACCCTACGCCAAGGTTGGTCTCTATCATTCAAAAGGATTGATTGAGCACCTACAGAAGTCCACCATGAGTACAGTGTACCAGAAGGTTACCCAAAGACTACAAGGCAAAAGGGAGCCTTAGTGCTACCTCTCTCCTCCTTGATACACTTACCTGATGCCCACGACACTGCCTGAAGTAGAAGCAATACCGTGAGGCTGGCAGCCATGGTGTCGATCCTGCTCAGGTGCTTGGGACCTTCCTGAGAACAGAATGAGGAGTGGCTAAAGGCAAGCCCCTCTCCACTCCTCAACTACTTTCCTGGGCTTAGCTGCCTATTGGCGCCCACAGCCTGGCCTCCCACCTTTACTAGGGATGGGACAAGGCCCACAGGCACCCGAGTGCAGCCCTCCCTCCAACCCCTGCCTCACCTCTGCTGGTGACAGCTCTCTGCCCACCCCAACCAGGACCCTCCTGCACCTCCTCTTCGCTTTCATTTCTCCCTCTACTTGTCTGTCCCTCCATCTGCCCCTGGCTCCAAAGGACAGGATGGCCTGAGTTTGAAGAGAATCTGCCTCATTGAATTCCAGAGCCTGGGTGGCTAGGATTCCAGAAGCAGCGTGATGAAGCTGATTGGGATGCCGGATCCGCCCACGTCTCTGTGACTTGAAAGATCCCTCTCTTCAGGCTCCGGATGAGAAGGCTGCAGGAGCTCCGGAGTCTCGGAGGCATAGAGGATTCACTCAAAATAAAACAGGGATGCAGGTACCTGCGGTAACTATAGGCACCGGGGTTAGCCCAGCAAGTCGATTCCGGCTTCATGGAGTGGGTGGGTCATGTGATGACTACGGGAGAGTCACGTGATAGACGAAGTGAGGCACTTGCAGCCATGTTTGTAAAGGGCAGTTTACTTCCTCCTGGTTGATGGAGATTATAACTGGTTGCTGCCAAGTCAATTCTGACTCATGGTGACCCTGTATATGTCACAGTATTAACGTGCTCCATACGGTTTCCAATGGCTGATTTTTCGGAAGTAGATCACCAGGCCTTTCTTCCCAGGTGTCTCTGGGTGGACTCAAACCTCCAACCTTTTGGTTTGTAGTTGAGCACGTTAATCCTTTGTACCACCCAGGGATTCTGATGGCGATTATACACCCTAGGAAACTCTGTAAGACGTGTGCATGACAACTTCAGGACACACTAGGACAAAGATCTCAGTGGGGAACAGGTAGAGGCTCCCGAATCCCAGAGGATGGGGAACACAGCAGGCACAATGACTTTTTGAGAAAAAAATCTAAAGGGTGATACTAATAAAAGCGTTTGCTGTGCAAAATACTGAGGCCACAGAAATGCTTAATACAGCTTTGCCATATGGAGGTCCATGAGGGGAGTCAGATATTTACACAGATAATCACAGATAAAGCCAAAAACGGTAACAGGTGTGCATGCGGCGCTCTCTGAGGCAAGGAGGAACCCTTCATAGGTGGGGAGTTATCCAGGAAGTCTTCACAGATGACATCCCTTGAGGGAAGGTCGTGCGGAAGATTATTAACCAACCAAGTACAAGAGAAAGGGATCTGGACCATGGGGCAGCGTCTTAGTGATCTAGTGCTGCTGTGACTGAAACACCACAAGGGGGTGGCTTTAATGAACAGAAATTTACTTTCTCACTGTTTAGGAGGCTAGAAGTCCTAATTCAGGGCACTGGCTCTAGGGGAAGTCTTTTTCTCTCTGTCGGTTCTGGGGGAAGGTCCTTGTCTCTTTTCAGCTTCTGTTCCTTGATTCTCTAGGATCTTCATATCTTCCCCCATCTCTGTTCACTTCTCTGTGTCTAATCTGCTCTTTTTATATCTCAAAGGTGACCGGCTTAAAATTTACCCATACCGATACTGCCTCATTAACACAGCAAAGAAAACCCATTCCCGCACGGGATTATAACCACAGGTATAGCATCTGGGATTTACAACACATATTTTGAGGGGGCACAATTCAATGTTTCATCATCAGATGCAGATTGTAACAACCATTTTTTCCTTTCTCACAGGACAGGGAGGCTGTGTAAAGTAGTTCAGAAACTGCAAAGTGTTATACAAAGCTATATCCTGACTTAATGGTCTGACTGAGACTAGAGGCACCCCAGAAAGCATGGCTCCTAGACTCTTTGTCAACCCAGAACTAAAACCATTCCCGGCCAACTTTTCAGACAAAGATTAGAGTGGACTATGGGACATAAAATGATACTCGTGAAGAGTGTGCTTCTTAGCTCAAGTAGATCCATGAGCCTAAATGGGCAGCTCCTGTCCGGAGGTGAGATGAGAAGGCAGAGAGGGTCAGGAGCTGGGTGAATGGACACGGGAAATCAGGGGTGGAAAGGAGGAGTGTGCTGTCACAGTATAGAGAGAGCAATTAGGGTCACGTAACAATGTATGTATAAATTTTTGTATGAGAGACTAACTTGAATTGTAAGCTTTCACTTAAAGTAAGACAATAAAATAAAAATAAATTAACAAAAACAAAGTTATATCTTCAGTGGTTCTGAGAAGGGAGTTGTCCACGATGTTGTCTCATGCGCCGCCACATTAACATGATTTAGTGGGAGTGACACACACAGTTATGATCTGACTAACTGAACCTATTTCCTCACTTGTAAAATGAGGAAATACCACAGCTTCACAGGGTCATGACTGCAATCAGTGTGATAAGCTCAGTGCCTGGCACGTAGACGTGCTCGGCAACTACGTGTTTGTTGTTCCATGTGGTTCTTTAAAATCATCTCAGCGAAGTCCTTCCAGACATACCTCAGCCAGAATTGATCATTCCTTCTTCGAGGTTCCCACATTACTTAAGTACTGGCCCAGGGAGATGAGCTGGGTTTGAATCTCTGACCCCACCATTCTTCTGACTATTTGACCTTCAGTAAATTACTTAATCATTCTAAGCCTCTGTTTCTCATCTACAAACGAGGAGTGGTAACTCCTACTTTATAGAGTTGTTGTGACATTTCAGTGTGATAATGTGTGGCTAGTACACTGCTCTGGGTCCCCGGGTGGCACAGTTAAGTGTTTGACTAAAAAAAAAAAAAAAAAAAAAAAAAAAACCAAACCTGTTGCTCTCGAGTCAATTCCGACTCATAGCGACCCTGTAGGACAGAGTAGAACTGTCCCACAGAGTTTCCAAGGGATGCCTGGTGGATTCAAACTGATGACCTTTTGGTTAGCAGCCGTAGCTCTTAACCACTGCGCCACCAGGGTTTCTCAAGTGTTTGACTAGTAACCAAAAAAGAGCCCTGGTAACTGAAACGTTAGCAGTTTGAACCCACCCAGCAGCTATGAGGGACAAAGGCGTGGCAATCTGCTTCTGTAAAGATCACAGCCAAGAAATCCCTATGGGGCAGTTCTACTCTGTCACATGGGGCCGTTATAAGTTGAAATCAGCTTCGCAACACCCAACAACTAGCCAAAAGGTTGGTGGTTCAAACCCACCCAGAGGTGTCTTGGAAAACAGCCTGGCGATCGGCTACTGAAAGGTCACAGCCATGAATACCCTATGGAGCAGCTCTACTCTGCCCACATGGGGTTGCCATGAGTTGGAATCGACTTGAAGTCAACCACCACCACCACCAATAGTACACTGCTTAGCACCAAATATTGCAACAGGTTAGGTCTGTGTTTATGGAAGACACTCGGAGTTCCTTGAGGATGTCTTAGTCATTGTAGGTAGCCTCATATCCTTGTGGAGGGCCTGGCTCAGGGTGGGGAGGCACTAAATTGCTGAACAAAACTAAACTATTAGGATCACCATGTCGGTATCTGTCCCATGCGGACTTCCTGTTTTTCCAGGAAACATTGCTCAGGAATTGTTCTTCAAGGAAGCCTGGTACTAGCTAGCACCTCGCTTCCTTCTATTTCATTAATTCTGCAAGTATTTATGAAGCAGCTGTTACAAATGCCTCTGCCTGCCCTATTGGGTTAGGGGCCCTCAGGCCCCCCGCCACTTTCCTTCTATAGACACAGAGGCTTTTTTTTTTTTTTAATTGTTGTACTTTAAGTGAAAATTTACAATTCAAGTTAGTCTCTCATACAAAAATTTATACATACATTGTTATGTGACCCCAATTGCTCTTCCTGTACTGTGACAGCACACTCCTCCTTTCCACCCCTGATTTCCCGTGTCCATTCACCCAGCTCCTGACCCTCTCTGCCTTCTCTTCTCGCCTCCGGACAGAAGCTGCCCATTTAGTCTCACGTATCTACTTGAGCTAAGAAGCACACTCTTCACGAGTATCATTGTATGTCCCACAGTCCAGTCTAATCTTTGTCTGAAGAGTTGGCCTCGGGAATGGTTTTAGTGCTGGGTTGACAGAGAGTCTGGGGGCCATGTTTTCTGGGGTACCTCCAGTCTCAGTCAGACCATTAAGTCTGGTCTTTTTAATAGAATCTGAGTTCTGCACCCCGCCTTTCTCCTGCTCCATCAGGGACTCTCTGTTGTGTTCCCTGTCAGGGCGGTGTAGACACAGAGTTTTTAAGAGTCTTTTGTGTCTTTTTTTTCTCCTCCAGTTCGTAAATTTTTTTTAAGGCAGATACCATCTCATCTTTCAAATTTCTCTCACAACGTGATGTGCCCTTGAGGCTTTTATATTCTATTTTCTAAATAAAGTTAATAAAACTGAGGGCCAGTATTTAGAAGCTGCTTACTCTGTGGTATCTTGTGTGCGCTGGCCCATTTCTTTGTTACAAACCCGTTGCCCATCAAATCAATCCCAACTCATAGGGACCCTGTAGGACAGAGTAGAACTGCCCCATAGGGTTTCCACGGCTTTCCTTACAGAAGCAGACTGCCATATCTCTCTCCATGGAGCGGCTGGTGAGTTCAAACAGCTGACCTTTCAGTTGGCAGCCAAGCGCTTAACCATTGCGCCACCGTGGCTCCTTTCATTATCACAAGGTACAGATTCTTACCCCTCCCCGCCCCTCCCACACCCCCATTTTAGAGATAAAGAACCCAGGACTCTGAGAGGTCATTAAATTTTCCAGAGTCCTCTGGCTGCTCATATCCAGAGTCCTGTGACCCACATCAAATATTGATAAAGTGAGTCTGGTGTGCCAAGTGCTAGGCTTTGCTGTTACTATTGTGTGCCATCGGGTCTCAGCGCTGGTTATTTTCAAAATTTGCTTTGTATTGTTTTAAAAACATCCCTTGCTTTTTCTGTAGTGTTCTGTCTGCCAAATAGAACTTAACTTCTGAAATGCTGACTATGTAGTAACATTTCTGGATCCCTGTTAGTCAGAGGCACAGGTCAGGGTCAATGGATACTGCTTCAGTAATGGAACAAAATCCAGAACTCCCAGTTGGGGAAATATGATTTTCAGTTGGGGAGGTGCTGCTGGACCAGATAGCTCTGCCTTTGCCCTGAGCTTCAGTCCCCCTCTTCCTGGGAAATCTCAGCTAAGCACCCCCTTTTCATAACAAATATATTTTTTTATTGTTGTAAAAAAAATATAACGCAACATTTGCCAATTCAGCAGTTTTCAGGTGGACAATGTAGTGGTATCAATTAATGAAACATGTTGTGCAACCATTATCCATAATTGCTGCCAGAGTTTCCACCACCATCCACGGAAACTCATTGCTTCATAAGCAATGACTCCCTCCTTCTCCCTCCCTTCTGTCCCTATACATTTGCCGATACTTGTTATTTCATGTAAGTGAGATCATACAATCTGTGTCCTTTTGTGACTGACTTATTTCATTCAGCATAATGTTTTCAAGGTTCACCCATGTTGTAGCATGAATCAGAACTTTATTTCTCTTTAAGGCTGGATAGTATGCCATTATTAACATCCTCATTAAAACAAAACAAAACCGTCGCCCTCAAGTCTATTCTGACACATGGGAATCCCACGTGTGTCAGAGTAGAACAGTGCTCCATAGCGTTTCCAATGACTGTGATCTTTCAGAAGTAGATAACTAGACCTTTCTTTGGAGGTGCCTCTGGGTAGATTCAAACCGCCAACCTTTTGGTTAGTAGCTGAGCGCTTAACTATTTGTGTCACCCAAGGTCTAACATACTCTTTACTATCCTGAAATTAAATGTATAGATAATATAGCTTACCAACACACACAATTGAATATATATATGTACAATTACCTAAATTGGAATATAAAGCTAAAATAATGAGAATGTTATTTATAATAAAATATGTTTGCAGTATGTAAATGTTCAGGCATAACTATCTAGAAGGCATAATGTAGGCAGATCTTGCACTAACTTAAATAGAATAAGTGAGGATTTACAAGAAGTAAAAACAACCCACAAACAAATTAATCATTTCAACATATGATTTTCACCATATGTCATTTTCACAATATGTAGTTATCACTGTGCTACAGAATTACCAAACAGACGATAACAATAAACGGAAATATTTAAAAACCAATCCTTGTGGGAATAAAATTCAGAGCATTTCACATGTCTCCACAAATTTAATGTTTCATTCGAAGCCTGGGATATTCAGTAGGGAAAAGCATAATATTTTCAACAAATAGTGCAGGGACAACTGGATATTCACATGCAAGAAGATACACTTAGACCCTTACCTCACACCATTCACAAAAATGAATCAAAATGGATCACAGACCTAACTGTAAGAACTAAAACTATAAAACATAGGAGTATGGGAAGAAAACATGGGAGTAAATCTTTGTGACCTCAGATTAGGCAATGGTTTCTTATATAGGATTCCACTTTTCAGTGAAAGTTTACACAGTAAATTCGGTTCCCATGTAACAATTTCTATACATGTTCGTAAAAAAATGGTGTGGCAGGGATTTCTGACCTCCTTGTCTAACATCACAAGAGGAAAGACAGAGAATCATTAACAGCACCAACAGCCCAACGCTGATTCCTATGAGGCAGAGGTTAGACATATCTCTGCTCTCTGACCTTTTTACTAATTCTGACACCAGCCATCCCTCCCACGGCACTCTCTACTTCTCTGCTGGGTTCCATAATTTGTTACAATGGTCACATGGAACTCACAGAACACACTCACAGTTATGGAGGTTATTAGAGAAGTAACAGGTTATAATTCAGGATCAGGAATGACTCAGGATACAGTTCTTATAATCAGGACAGCCTCTTCTCAGCCGGGTCCACAGGCAGGCCTCTCTCTGTCCCTCAGCCCAGCCGCTGCCCTGCTCAGGCAAGTGCTACAAAAGTCTTTAGCTCCGCCAGTATGTGCCAGGGAGCACCTCACTCTGACAAGAAGATTCCTGCCCAAAGACGCTCAGCTCTTTTGCTTAATGGCTCAGCAACCCTAGCTCTGCCAACAAGTGCTTAGAGGCATCCCACTCCACCAGGAAGCCTCCTGCCTAAAGGTGCTCAGGTCTCTTGCTCCATAGGTCGACACACCCACTGTAACCACCTTGCTCCGTGGGTGTCTTAGTCATCTAGTGCTGCTCTAACAGGAATACCACCAGTGGATGGATTTAGCAAAGAGAAATTTATTCTCTCATAGTCCAGTAGGCTACAAGTCCAAATTCAGGGCATCAGCTCCAGGCGAGGGCTTTCTCTCTCTGTCGGCTCTGGAGGAAGGTCTGTGTCATCAGTCTTTCCTTGGTCTGGAAGGTCCTTGTGATGCGTCAGTCTTCTCTTGGTCTGGGAGTTTCTCTGCACAGGAACCTCAGGTCCAAAGGACCCGCTCTGCTCCCGGCACTGCTTTCTTGGTGGTACGAGGTTCCCATGTGTCTCTGCTCACTTCTCTCCTTTATATCTCAAGAGAGATTGGATTAAGACACTATCTAATCTTGTAAACCTCATCAGTATAACCTCATCACAGTGATAGAGTTCACAACACATAAGGAAATCACATATAACCTCATCATGGTGATAGAGTTTACAACACATAATGAAATCACATCAGATTACACGATCATACAGAACTGGGAATCATGACCCAGCCAAGCTGACAGATATTTTGGGGAGCCACAATTCAATCCGTGACAGCAGGCCAGGAATCCCACTGTGCCATCTAGCACCGCTCTCCTGGATCTGCTGCCACTGTTTCTCTGCTACCATTTCTCATTGTCTTGCGCCATCTCCAGTGTTACAGCTCTCTGTCTCTGTCTCCTGGGTCTCGGAGGTCCTCAGTGCAGGGACCATGGGTCCAAAGAACCCACTCTGCCCCCATCTCTTCTTCTTGATGATAGTGAGGTCCCCCCTTTCTGCCTCTGGGATGGTTCATTTTATGCCTAGCATGGCAAAACTGACCAATCCCCTCATTAGGGTTCCATATACCTTACTTGCACAGTCTCACCCCACAAGGATGCTGTCTTACTCATCTAGTGCTGCTCCAACAGAAATACCACAAGTGGATGGTTTAACAAAGAGAAGTTTATTCTTTCATAGTCCAATAGACTACAAGTCCAAATTCAGGGTGTCAGCTCCGGGAAAAGGCTTTCTGTCTCTGTCAGCTCTGGAGGAAGGTCTTTGTGATGCATCAGTCTTCCCTTGATCTGGGAGAATCTCAGCGCAGGAACGTCTGGTCTGGTCCAAAGGATGCACTCTGCTCCCAGCACTGCTTTCTTGGTGGTGTGAGGTTCCCCTGTGTCTCTGCTCACTTCTCTCTTATATCTCAAAAGAGATTGGATTAAGACACTATTTAATCTTGTAAACCTCATCAATATAACCTCATCACAGTGATAGAATTTACAGCACATAAGAAGATCACATATAACCTTATCATAGTGATAGAGTTTACAACACATAAGGAAATCACATCAGATTTACAAAATGGTACACAATCGTACAATACTGGGAATCAAGACCCAGTCAAGTTGACAGATATTTTTTGGGGACACAATTCAATCCATGACAGATGCCATGGACATTATTTGCAGTATTAGCAAGCTATCCAATCCCCTTGGTGGGCCACAAGCACCTTATCTGCATAGCCCAACCCAGTCATTTTTGTGAGAGTTAAAAGACCATGGTGAGAAAGGCCATATAAAAGCGATCCATTGCACAGCAGGCCACCCCCTGGCTTTTCTAGCCATGGTTCTTTCATACTTGGAGGATAACTTTCCCCTCCCAATCATTGTACCAGTCCAAAACAATCAGTAACAATTAGTCCTTCAGTAGGGCAAAGAGTGCTCAGGGTGAGGTATGATCTTCAAGGTTGTGTGTCAACTTGGCTGGGCCATGATTCTCGGTGGTTTGACAGTTGTGATGTAGTTTGGCAGTCGTATGATGATATGATCACCTCCATGATGGGATTTGATATAATCTGAACACCTCCATGATGGGATCTGCTGTAAATAGCCAGTCAGTTGAAGGGGAGTGTCCTTGGGGGTATGGCCTGCATCAAATATAAGTGGACTCTCTGGCAAGGCTCTCGGTCTTTTGGTCACTCTGGATCCTGTAGCTGCCTCCTGTTCTTCATCTGACCTCTGGTCCTTGGGACTTGAGCTAGCAGCTTACCTGCAGTCTTGCCCACCGATCTTGAGATTTGTCAGTCTTTGCAGCCTGTGAGCAAGGGCCTTGTTGTCTGGCCTGCAGATCTTGGGTTTGTTAGAACCTGCAGTTACATGAGTCAGGAGAAGTCTCCAGCCTGACCTACAGATTTGGCACATTCCAACCTTTACAACCGCATGAGCAGGTTCCTTGATCTAAATCTCTTTATATAGATATTTATATGCATTACTGGTTTTGCTTCTCTAGAGAACCCAGCCTAAGACATGAAGTTACTCAGGTACCAGCTATTCAGGTCTGCTGCAGATATCCATCTGATCTGGTCAGGTTCTCCAAAAGTCATCTCGGCTTCACCCTTTCTGGTATCTGATAAAATTTAACTAAGAAGATTATTCCCCTGCTCTGAGCCTCACAAGGTACGAGCATTGCAAAACTTTTAAGGGACTTTAAGTTAGTCCACTCTTTCACACTTATACAGCTTCTACAATTACAGTCTTTATAATCACAATTAACCCTGTTAACAATCAACACTCACAACTGAATCATATAATTCTATCAACATCTTCCCCTACCCTCTCCTCCCCAGACCCATCAGGAAGACAGGAATCTATTCAGTTGGGATCCTCCCTGGTCCCCCTCATTTAATGTAAGCACACTCATGAAAGCATGTAAGCCAGCCACTTCATGCCTTTATCTCCCCCCATTTTAGATAACCAATGTTAAAATTGCCCATCCCTATCGAAGCAGTACTCTGAGGAGACAAGCATGTCCCTTGATCTGAAGAACCTTCTGTTCTGGCTGGAACTTTGAGCATCTGCATCCGTAAGCAAAGTCCAGTCCACAGCAAGCTATCAAATTGCAGCAATCTGTACCAGCTCATGATGTCAAACATCTTTCTCTTCATTCAGCCGAGTTCTGGTCAGCTCATCCCTAGAAAAAAACAGCCTGTGTTTCTTTCAGGTAAATCCTAGTTCCCCTTGTAGAATATCCAATCAAGTATCGGCTGAAGGTGGAGCCACACACTCTCTGTAATCTATAATACCCAATATTCTTTTCTATCATGCATTTGGAGCCCTGGTGGTGTAGTGGTTAAGAACTCTGCTACTAACCAAAAGGTTGGTAGTTCGAATCCACCAGCTGCTCCTTGGAAACCCTATGGGGCAGTTCTACTCTGTCCTATAGGGTCACTATGAGTCAGAATCTACTGGAGGGCAACGGGTTTGGTTTTTTGTTTTTTAATGCATTTAGGTCTGTTTTACAACACTAGGTAGGAGAAACATTTACTATCCATAGTACAATCAAATAAATACATAACCCTTTTTAAAACGTTCCAGTTTCATCTTCTCTTCCCATTCATATGTATATGGTTTGGCCTCTGGCTAGGTGGAACCAGAAGACCCTGGCCCCCATCAATCAGCTCGCTTAACTAGCCTGGCTTTTGCCCCAAGCCACTCCAGATGACCCTTTTCTCCCTTCATCTGCAACATAACAGCTCTTACATTCCTTTCAGCCATTACAGATGCCAACGAAAGTAACCATCTAACAATGATAAGTTTCACGTACCACACCCCTTCATTCTTTCTCTTACAAAATCCATGCTTCTGTGAGTCTGGAGCCATTGCAAGGATCCAGCTCCTGAAGCCAAGTGTAAAAATGGCATGGCGGGCACGTCTGACCTCCTCATCTAACTTCACAAGGAGAAGGACAGAGAATCATTATCAGCATCAGCAGCCCAAAGCTGATTCCTATGAGGCAGAGGTCAGACATACCTCCACCCTTCAACCTTTCTACTAATTCTGACACCCGCCGTCCCTCCTATGGCACGCTCTACTTCCCTACCGGGTTCAGTAATTCCTTGCAATGGCCACACATAATTCACAGACTATACTTACAGTTATGGAGTTTACTAGGGAAGTTAGAGGTTACAATTCAGGATCAGGAATGACTCAGGATACAATTCTTTGATCAGGACAGCCTCTTCTCGGCAGTGCCCACAGGCAGGCCTCTCTGGCCGCTGGACTCCTGAGCCCTTACGCCCCTTGGCCCTCGGACCCTTGGCCCCTCGGACCCTCGGCCGGGCCTCTGCCCTGCTCGGGAAAGTGTTACAAAGCCCTTTAGCTCTGCCAATAAGTGCCAGGGGGCACCCCACTCCGCCAGGAAGCCTTCTGCCTGAAGGCACTCAGCTGTCTTGCTTCCTGGGTCAGTACGCCCACCATAACCGCCTTGCTCCATGGGCCGGGAGTCCCCCTGTGCCATCTAGTGCCGCTCTCCTAGTTCTGCTGCTGCAGTTTCTCTGCCGTTGCTTATCATCATCATGCTCCATCTTTGGTGTTACAGCTCCCTGTCTCTGTCCCCTGGGTCTAGGAGGTTCTTAGCTGGGGGACTGTGGGTCCAAAGGACAATTCCACTCCCATCTCTTCTTCTTAGTGGTGGTTAGGTCCCCCCTCTCTGCCTGTGGGATTGTTCATTTTAAGCCTAGCAGGATGGCAAAACTGACCAATCCCCTCGTTAGGGTTCCAGATACCTTGTTTGCATGGTCCCACCCCCACAAGCGTACCATGCATCTCATTTGCATTATTAGCAAGCTATCCAATCCCCTTGGTGGGACACAAGCACCTTATTTGTATAGTCCCACCCAGTCATTTGGTGGCAATTACAAGATCATGGTGAGAAAGGCCATATAAAAGTGATCCACCACACTGCAATATTGTTCAGTGACACTGTTACATTTTCGCATTGTGGCAACATCCTCATTATTTCCATTCTGTTTGTTCTGCTTCCATTAATTCAGCTTCCCTGCCCCCCTGACCTTCTTATCTTTGCTTTAAGGTAAATATTGACTGATAGGTTTCATATAGATGATTATCTTTTTGTTTTAGGATCATACTACTCACGGGTGATACTGTATATTTTATGAGCCAATCTGCTATTTAGCTGACAGGGGACTTCCAGGAGTAGTTTCAGTTCAAAGTTTAAAGGGTATCTCAGGATAATAGTCTCAGGGGTCCTCTACTCTCTACCAGTCCAGTAAGTCTGGCCTTTTTTTTTTTTTTTTAAGAATTAGAGTTCTGTTTTACAATTTTCTCCCACTCTATCCAAGACCATCTATCCTGGTTCTGGTCAGAATGGTTGGTAGTTGTAGCTGGGCACCATCTAGTTCTTCTGGTCTCAGGATAAAAGAGGTCATGATTCGTGTAAGTAATCAGTCCTGTAGATTAATTTAGTTTCTTCTTTGAGTCTTTGGTTTCCTTCTTTCTCTTTTGCTCCAGATGTGTAGAAACCAATAGCTGTATCTTAGATGGCTGCTTACAAGCTTTTACGACCCCAGACCATACTTACCAAACTAGGATGTAGAACATAAACTTTATAGACTGTGTTAGTGCCACTTGACCAAGTTGTCCCATGAGACTATGTTTCTAAGCCTTCAAACCCAGTAAACCAATCCTGTGAGATGTTTGGTTATGTTTGGGAGGTATCTGTGACTATACCCCCATGTGCTTTACTATATATATGAATTTTTGTGCAGCATGCACAAACATATATATGCCTATACCTACAGATACACCTATATACATACACATTATACACATATATACCTTGCTATACACATATATGGATACATATCTACTTATGTAACCAGTCACATATTTTTTTATTGTTATTGCTGTTGTCAACAAATTGTATATGTTAAAATAAAGAAATTTATGCTTCAAAGGACACCATCAAGAAAGTGAAAAAACCACCATAGAATGGGAAAAAAATTTGCAAATCATACATATGATAAGGTTCTAGTATCTAGAATATATAAAGAACTCTTACAACCCAACAATAAAAAGAAAACCCAATTTAAAGAAAAAGAGGAATTAGAGCAGAATTAAATGAAATAGAGAATAGAAAAACAATTGAAAGAGTTAACAAGTCCAAAAGCTGGTTCTTTGAAAAGATCAACAAAATTGATAAACCCGTTGGCCAAACTGACAAAAGAAAAACAGGA
>NW_004444149.1:1824373-1826401 GCF_000243295.1 Trichechus manatus latirostris | reverse complement strand
AGAGCAATTAGAGTCACATAACAATGTATGTATAAATTTTTGTATGGGAATAAATAAAAATAGAAGAGGATTTTAACAGACAATTCTCTAAAGAAGAAAACAATGGTCAGCAAGCACATAAAAAGATGCTCAATGTCATTAGTCATTAGAGAAATGCAAATCCAAACCAGATTGTGATACCACTTCAAACCCACTAGGATGGCTATAATCAAAAAGACAATAAGAAGTTTTGGTGGGGACGTGGAGAAATTGGAATCATCATATGTTGCCGGCGGGAATATGAGATGGTGCAGCCACTTTGGAAAACAGTTCGGCAGTTCCTTAAGAAGGTAAATGGAGATTTATCATATAGCCCAGCAATTCCACTTCTAGATAGATATTCAAAAGAAATGAAAACATCTGTCCACACAAATACTTGTGCATAAATGTTCATAGCAACTTTATTGATATCAACCAAAAAGTGGGACCAACACAAATGTCCAGCAGCTCAAGAATGGATAAACAAAATGTGGTATAGCTATACAAGGGAATATTATTTCATGATTAAAAGGAATGAACTACTGAGACATGCTATGATATGAATGAACTTTTAAGACATTATGTTGAGTAAAAGAAACTAACCACAAAAAAAACACATATTATCTGCTGTGTCCGCAACAGGCAAATCTACGGAGACAGAAAATAGATTCATGGCTGCCTGGGGCTGGGGGAAGGGAAAGGGAATGGGGAGTGACTGCTAGTGAGTACAGGGGTTTCCTTTCGGGGTGATGAAAAAGTTCTAAAATGAGACAGCGGTGATGGATGCAAACTGTGAAAATATGAAAACCCACAAAACTATACACTTCAAATTGGTGAATTTTATGGTATGTTAATTATGTTTCAATTAACTTCTTTTTCTTTTTCTTTTTTTAAAATTTTCTTGTGCTTTAGGTGAAAGTTGACCTCACAAAGTAGTTTCTCATTCAAAAATTTACACACAAATTGTTGTGTGACATTGATTGCAATCCCTGCAATGTGTAAACACTCTCCCCCTTTTCACCCCGGGTTCCCCGTGTCCATTTGTCTAGTTTCCCTGTCCCTTCCTGCCTTCTCGTCTGGGCTTTTGGGTAGGTGTTGCCCATTTGGTTTTGCATGCTTGATTGAACTAAGAAGCAAGTTCCTCACTGTGTTATTGTTTGCCTTATCTACCTATCTGATCTTTGGCTGAAAGGTGGACTTCGGGTGTGGCTTCAGTTCTGAGTTAGCAGGATGTTGGGGGCGATAATCTCAGGGGCTCCTCTAGCTTCTGTCAGACCAGTAAGTCTGGTCTTTTTTTATGAATTTGAATTTTGTTCTACATTTTTCTCCCACTGTGTCCGGAACCCTCTTTTGTGAGCCCTGTCAGAGCAGTCGGCGGTGGTAGCCAGGCACCGTCTAGTTCTTCTGGGCTCAGGCTGGTGGAGGCTGTGGGTCATGTGGTCCATTAGTCCTCTGGACTAATACTTTCCTTGTGTCTTTGGTTTCTTCGTTCTCTTTCGCTGCAGATGGGACGGGACCAATAGGTGTATCTTAGATAGCTGCTGGCAAGCTTTTAAGAGCTCATGTGCTACTCACCAAAGTAGGATGTAGAACATTTTCTTTATGAACTTTGTTATGCCAATTGACCTAGATGTCCCCCAAGACCATGGTCCCCAGCCCTCAGCCCCAGTAACTCGGTCCATCAAGGTGTTTCGATGTGTCTAGGAAGCTTCTATGACTTTGCCTTGGTCAAGTTGTGCTGACTTCCCCTATATTGTGTGTTGTGTTTCCCTTCACCAAAGTTAACACTCGTCAACCACAGGGTGGCTATGAGTCCGAATGGACTCAACGGCAACAGGTTACGGGTTATAATCTAGTTAGTGATTTCCCTCCCCAACCCTCCCCTCCCTAGTAACCGTCAAATAATGTTTTTTTCTGTGTGTAACCTTTTCTTGAGTTTTAATAATAGTGGTCTCATACAATATTTGTCCTTTTGTGACTGACTTATTTTACTCAGCGTAATGCTGAGTA
>NW_004444149.1:1769760-1823887 GCF_000243295.1 Trichechus manatus latirostris | reverse complement strand
ATAGATTTTAGAGATTAGACCCTTGTTGGAATGTCATAGCCAAAAATTTTTTCCCAGTCAGTAGGCTGTCTTCTGACTCCTTTGGTGAAGTCTTTTGATGAGCATAAGCATTTCATTTCTAGGAGTTCCCAGTTATCTAGTTTCTCTTCCGGAGTCTGTGCTTTGTTACTTATGGTTTCTATTCTCTTTATGCCATGTATTAGGGCCTCTACATTGTCCCTAGTTTTTCTTCCATGATCTTTATTGTTTTAAGTTTTATATTTAGGTCTTTGATCCATTTTGAGTTAATTTTTGTGTATAGTGTGAGGTATGGGTCCTGTTTCGTTTTTTTACAGATGGACATCTGGTTTTGTCAGCATCGTTTGTTAAAAAGATTGTCTTTCCCCCATTTAATGGACTTGGGTCCTTTGTTAAAATCAGCTGACCACAGGTGAATGGATCAAGAAACTGTTTTTTTAAGTGGATCAGTGATCTAAACATAAGAATTAAAACTGTAAAACTTTTAGAACAAAACATAGGAGAAAATCGTTGTGACCTTGGGTTAAGCAAGGGTTAAATCTTCTTAAGGTGGACACCAAAAGAATAACAGAAAAAAATTGATAAACTGGACTTGGTCAAAATCCAAAATTTCTGTGCTTCAAAAGACACAATTAAGAAAATGACTCAGATGGGAACCTAACTTACTGTGTAAACATTCACCAAAAATTCAACAAAATATTATTAAAAAAAAAAAGAAGAAAATGAAAAGACAGGCCACAGATTGGGAGGAAAACATGTACAAGTAACAGAGCTGATAAGGGATTGGTATAAATAAAGAACTCTTGTTGTTGTGGAAACCCTGGTGGTGTAGTGGTTGAGAGCTACAGCTGCTAACGAAAAGGTGGGCAGTTTGAATCCCCCAGATGCTCCTTGGATACCCTATGGGGCAGTTCTACTCTGTCCTATAGGGTCGCCATGAGTTGGAATCAACTCGACAGCAACAGGCTTTTTTCTCTTGGTTTATTGTTTTATCGCTAAGAGTCTGAATTCCCTCAATGGCAATGGGTTTGGTTCTTTGTTTTTTATTGTTGTTGGTAGGTGCTGTCAAGTCAGTTCTTACTCATAGAGGCCCTACGTACAACAGAAGGAAACACTGCCTGGTCCTGTACCATCCTCACAATCCTTGCTGTGCTTGAACTCATTGTTGCAGCCACTGTATCAATCCATCTCCTTGAGGGTCTTTCTCTTTTTCTACTTTACCAAGCATGATATCGTTCTCCAGGGACTGTTCCCTCCTGATAACGTGTCCAAAGTATGTGAGACGAAGTCTCACCATCCTCGTTTCTACGGAGCCTTCTGGCTGTACTTCTTCCAAGACACATTTGTTTGCTCTTCTGGTAGATCACGGTATATTCAGTATTCTTCGACAACACCATAATTCCAAAGCATCAACTCTTCTTCAGTCTTCCTTATTCATTGTCCAGCTTTCGCATACATATGAAGCGACACCGTGGCTTGAGTCAGGCACACCCTAGTCCTCAAGGTGACATCTTTGCTTTTTTAACATTTTAAAGAGGTCTTTTGCAGCAGATTTGCCCGATGCAATGCGTTGTTTGATTTCCTTGACTGCCTATGAGTTGAAATCAACTCGACGGCACGCAACAACACCTTCCATGGGCATTGATTGTGGATCCAAGTAAAATGAAATCTTTGACAACTTCAATCTCTTCTCCATTTATCATGATGTTGTTTATTGGTCCAGTTGTGAGGATTTTTCTTTTCTTTATGTTGAGGTGTAAGCCATACTGAAGGCTGTAGTCTTTGATCTTCATCAGTAAGTGCTTCAAGTCCTCTTCGCTTTCAGCAAGCAAGATTGTGTCATCTGCACATTGCAGGCTGTTAACGAATCTTCATCCAATTCTGATGCCCCGTTCTTTATATAGTCCAGCTTCTCGGATTATTTGCTCAGTTCAATAAGAAGAAGACAAAAGATTCAATCTAAAAATGCGCAAAAGATTTGAATAGACATTTCATGAAAAAATATACAGATGTCTAATAAGCACATGAAATGGCGCTCAACATCATTAGTCATTAAAGAAATGCAAATAAAAACCACAATGGACTATCATGGCTGTAATCAAAAAGTCAGACAATAACAAACGTTGTTGAGGTTGTAGAGAAACACGAACTCTCACACATTACTGACGGAAATGTAAAGTGGTACAGTCACTTGGGAAAATAGTTTGGCAGTTTCTTTAAAAGTTAAACATAAATTTACCCTGTTGTTGTTGGTAGCTGCAGCTGAGCTCTGACTCCAACTCATGACAACCCCACGTACAACAGAACCAAACGTTTCCCGGTCCTCGCTATTTTCAAGACTGCCGGTGTGCTTGAGTCCATTACTCCAGTCACTGTGTGTTCTGAGTGCCTTCCAACCTAGGGGGCCCATCTTCTAGCATTGTATTGGGCCATAGTCTTTGATCCACAGGGTTTTCACTGGAAGTAGACTACGAGGCCTTTCTTCCTAGTCCGTCTAAGTCTGGAAGCTCCACTGAAACCTGTCCACTGTGGGTGAACCTGCTGGTATTTGAAATACCAGTGGCATAGCTTTCAGCATCACAGCAACACACAAGTCACCACAGTACAACAAACAAAAAAATGGTGGGCATTTACCTCAAGACCCAGCAGTTCCATTTCCACATATCTTCTCAAGAGAAATGAAAACATGTCCGCACAGAGACTTGCACGTTCATGTTTATAGTAACACGATTCATAACAACCAAAAAGTGGAAGCAACACAAATGTCCATTAATTGCTGAATGAATAAACAAATTATGGGCATTTCCATATGATGGAATACTATTCAGCAATAAAAAGGAACAAAATCGCAACATATGCTACCACATGGATGAACCGAGAAAACATGATGTTAAATGAAAGATGCCAGACACAAAAGGCCACATGTTGTAGAATTCCATTTATATGAAATTCCAGAAGAGGCAAATCTATAGAGACAGAAAATAGACTAATGATTGCCTGGGGCTGGGGCAGGAATGGAGATGACCTGTAAATGGGCATAACCAATCTGACTGCAGTGATGGAAATATTCTAAAACTGAATTATGCTGATGGTTGGGCAACTCAGTAAATTAACTAAAAATCATTGAATTGTATACTTAAAACGAGAGACTTACGGTATAGAAATTATGGCTCAACTCAGCTATTAAAATTTTTTGATTACATATCTGCACTCTGCTCACTGATTTTGCAGGAACTGCACTAGTGCACTGAAATGCTCTTCCACTGAATATACTACAAGTTAGAAATACATTGAGTAAACAGAATTCGATAATTCCAGGACAATGTTTTTATTTTATTTAAGTTTCCTTTCTCCAAAATGATCTTCTTCTAAAGGACTGGGCTTTTCTCAGAAAAGTTCTTGTAAGACTTTTCTGCATTATTATGTAATGAAGTCCTGCTGGTTTATATTTGGGGCCCTGATGGTGCAGGGGTTAAGAGCTACGGCTGCTAACCAAAAGGTCGGCAGTTCAAATCCACCAGCTGCTCCTTGGAAACCCTATGGGGCAGTTCTACTCTGTCTTATAGGGTCACTATGAGTCAGAATAGACTTGATGGCAAAGGGTTTGGTTTGGTTTGGTTTATACTTGATGGTGGCACAAACAGTTTTTGTAGAGTGCTAAGCTGAAGATTGGTAATTTGAACCCACCCAGCGGTACCGGGGAAGAAAACGTCTGGCAATCTGCTTCCTTTAAGATTACAGCCAAGAAAACCCCATGGAGCAGTTCTCTGTAACACAGCAATCACCATGAGTTGGAATGGAGTCTACGACAACTAACAGCAATAGTATTTATGTGTTATATATTTATATTTATATGCTGTTGAACAGAATATTCCAAAGTCAAGTAGAATGAGGGACCATTCTTCCTTGTGCAGCACTGTCCTGCACCTTATGTAATGTCTACCCATCCACTATATCCTCTAAGGGCTTCCCAATCTGTCTCAACTAAAGATGCCCCCGCAAATTTCCAAAATGACCTCTAGGGGGCGACTGAGAACCACTGTCCTAGGAGACTTTGGTCAAACTCCTAGGAATTCCTGCAGTGGCCACTAGGGGCGTACTAAAACCAAACTAAACCCGTTGCCATGGAGTGGATTCCGACCCACAGCGACCCTGTAGGACAGAGTGGAACTGCCCCCATAGAGTTTCCAAGGCTGTAAATCTTTGCGTAAGCAGATTGCCACATCATTCTTCCGCAGAGTGGCTGGTGGGTTCAAACTGCTGATCTTTCAGTTAGAGCAGCCGTAAGCTTAACCATTACGCCACCAAGGCTCCTAGAGACGTACTAGGTGGCCACAAATGCTTTCCTCGGTCCCCTTTGCACAGCACTTTTAATAGACTTAGCTAAACACCAAGGGAGGACAACTGGACAGTACATCTAAGTGAAAAGCAGAAATACAAAAATAGGGGGCTGATCCAGCTCAGGAGTTCTGATCCCACTGCATCTAGCTCTCTCCCAGGCTGCAGATGGGGCTCAGAGAGCAAACTCCAGCCCTGGGGACTGGCAGGTTCCATGTCACTGGCTCCTTGCTCTTTGGACCCCAGACTGACTCCCCATGGAGGGCACACCTCTCAAACCCGTAGTCACCTCCATGGTCAAGACAGAGGAGACACTTTCTCATTCCCTGCCCAGCAAAAAGTAGAGGCTCAGAAAACCATCTCTAGAGCAATGGAAGAATAAACTCCACCAGTTGCCTAAAACCCTATCCTTCAGCTCAGGTTTCTGATCTGAGAATATGCTATTCCCCTCGATTACTGACGCCAAATAGCCCCTCAGCCTCTGGGGGAGACTTCTGCCCCCTACTCATTAGGGTGTGGCTTGACTCTTGGATTCATCTGAATCACCAAACAACTCTTAAACAATAACCATAGTATTCATTGTAAAGCCCAGCGCGCAAATGGAAGGGCCTGTACGTCATATGTTGATACATAATTTTTCTCCATAAAATTTCAGGAGTGTGTTTTTAGACTTCCTTAAAGTTTGTTGGAAACCCTGGTGGCGTAGTGGTTAAGTGCTCCAACTTCTGACCAAAAGGGTCCACAGTTGGAATCCACCAGGCGCTCCTTAGAAACTCTATGGAGCAGTTCTACCCTGTCCTATAGGGTCGCTACGAGCGGAGCTCAAGGGCAACGGGTTTTTTTTTTTTTTTTTTCTATGGAGAGTCTTCTATAATATGCTTTAATATGTGGTAGGGCTAGTACCCTCTCACGGGTTTTTTTTTTTTTTTTTTGCTTTTTCAAAGTTTGTTAACAGTCACAAAGCAAAATTCATGGTTTCGTTCCTATTTCTTTGAAACCTTAAAGCTCTTCATTCAGAGGCAAGCACAGAATACGTGCCCAGTAAGTGTTTGTTGAATGATTGAATGGGGTAGGTTACCAGCCACACTCCGATATTCAAAGCCCTGTTTGTCAGCGCTTCAGAGGCTGTCTTTGCTGTAGTTTAAAACAACGGAGTGGTGAATTTCAGGAAGAATGAGACTAACTCTCGGAGCGATTATTAGGGTCAAAGTAAGAGCCAGTGGAGGGAATTTGGGTGGCGTAGTTAAGTACCTGACTACTAGCCACAAGTTTGGTGGCTCAAACCCACCTGTCTTAGTTATGTAGTGCTGCTATAACAGAAATACCACAAGTGGAGGGCTTTATCAAACAGAAGTTTATTCTCTCACAGTTTAGGAGGCTAGAAGTCTGAATTCAGGATGCCAGCTCCTGGGAAATGTTTTCTCTGTTGGTTCTGGGGGAAGGTCCTTGTCATCAATCCTCCCCTGGGTCTAGGAGTTTCTCAGCACAGGGATCCCAGGTCCGAGGGACACACTTTGCTCCTGGCTCTGCTTTATTGGTGGTAGGAGGTCCCCCTCTCTGCTTGATTCTCTCTTTTATATATCAGAAGAGATTGACTCAACATACAACCTAATCCTGTAGATTGAGTCTTGCCTCATTAACATAACTGCCTCTAATCCTGCCTCATTAACATCACAGAGGTAGGATTTACAACACATAAGAAAATCACATCAGATCACAAAACAGTGGACAACCCGCAATACTGGGAATCATGACCTAGCCAAGTTGACACACATTTTGGGGGGACACAGTTCAATCCATAACACCACCCAAAGGCACCTCAGAAGAAAGGCCTGGTGATTTGCTTCCCAAAGGTCACAGCCTTGAAAACCCTGTGGACTGCAGTTCTAATCTGCACACATGGGGTCACCATGAGTTATGGACTCAAGAGCAACTAACACCAACAGCAAGTATGTACTCAACTCCTGTCAGCTGTGAGCCTGCTCTCACTCTCCTAACCTCTCTGTACCTCCCATGTAGGATGGTAATGGGGCCACAGAAGGTAATAATGTCTGTGAAGGTGCTTTGTGAACCATAAGATTCCATATAGATGGCAGGAATTCTTACTGTGATTTTTCTTCAGCCTTTCTTTCTTCCCTCCAGGTACAGGCGAAGGAGTCTACTCCTGTCCAAGACCACTTCTTCCACCCATGTTCCCTCTGCCCACCACCATTTCTCACGCATCTCCTTAAGGGGAAGCAATATGGAAAGATGTTTTAGCGTGGGCACTAGAGTCAGTCGACGAGATTTAAATCCTTCCTCCATTACTCATTAGATTTGAGATGCTGGGAATATACTTAACTTCTCTGAGCTCCAATGTCCTCATCTTCCAAAACACTTGCCTCAAGGGTTAGTATGCAGATTGAATAAAGCAATGTGTGTAATATTATTATTTATAGCCCAACTTCTTGAACGAGTTGCTACACTTGATGAATCCTCTCTCTCTCTCACACCTCCTACACTCCCCAGGCTGACTCTGGCCCTCTCTGCTTTAAAATTGCTCAGGTCAAG
Organism: Trichechus manatus latirostris; assembly: GCF_000243295.1. NCBI lineage: Eukaryota > Metazoa > Chordata > Mammalia > Sirenia > Trichechidae > Trichechus > Trichechus manatus. Next base: position 1,816,981 of record NW_004444149.1, on the reverse strand, counting down.
GTCACCGACGATCTCTTTATTGCTAAGTCAACTGGGTAACGTTCAGCGCTTATTTGACTTGACCTTCTAACTCTGCTGACACTTGACCCCTGCATTCCGGAAACACTCTTTTGCCTCATGACTCCACATTCTGCTGGTTTGGATTTCCCCCTGCTTCCCAGCGGTTCCTTCTTCGCAGGTGTCACTTCTTCTTTCTGTCTGTGGGTGCTCCTTAGGGTTTTGTCGTAACTCTTCTCTTCTCATGCTTCATGCTTTCTCCAAAGAGAGAGCCCCACAGCTTTGATTACCTTCTAGTTGCTTTTGGTTCCAAAATCTCTATGTCCAACCTCAATCTTCCTCCTGGGATTGACTGGGTATGGGACTGCGCTACAGTCCTCTCCTCTGGGGCAGCTCACAGACACCTCAGCGTGACCAGCACAGGATCATCATCTTCCCCAGCCCAACCTGCTCCTCCTCCTGTGTTCTCTTTCCCCAGGAATGGGACCTCTTCCTCCCAGAACCTGGGACGCGTCCTTGACTCCTCTTCCTCTTACACCCCTCTCCTACAAGTATTTCCCTCATTGGCTATGGACGTGGTTCTTGTTATGGATTGAATTGTGTCCTCCAAAAAAATGTGTTGTAAATCCTAACCTCTATATCTGTGGTTATAATCCCATTTGGGAATGGGTTGTCTCTGTTATGTTAGTGAGACAGGATTGGTGTAAGGTGTGTCTTGAGTCAATCTCTTTTGAGATATAAGAGAGATTAAACAAGGAAGCCAGAGAAACAGAGATAGGGGAAGAGAGATGCCAAGCCACATGAAGAACGCCCAGGAGCAGAAGCTCAAAGAGACAAGGACCTTCCTCCAGAGCCAAGAGAGAAAGAAAGCCTTCCCCTAGAGCTGACACCCTGAATTCGGACTTCTCGCCTCCTAAACTGTGAGAAAATAAATTTCTGTTTGTTAAAGTCATCTACTTGTGGCATTTCTGTCATAGCAGCACTAGATAACTATGACAGTTCTCTCAGTCCCCGAACCTCCACTTTTCTCCTCCAAATCCATTCGCTGAGAAGAACTGAATGATCGACCTAAAATACAAATTCTGAAGCTATCACTCTGCTTCCTGAAACCCTTCCCTGGCCCCGATACTATCTTTAACGGGGCTTCGGGGTCCTGGCGTCTTTGTTCCACCCTCCTCCCTAACTTCTGTGCCTGCACCTTAGGCTCCCACTCGTACTTTCTCTAAGGAGCCGCATCTCATCTTGCTTCTGCTGTTCCCACTGCCCTGAACATTTTCTTCTCCCTCCGCCACTCTGAAAAACTGAATAACTACTCTTCATCATTAAGGCCTCAGCCTAGTGCTGCTCTAACACAAATACCACAAGTGGATGGCTTTGACAAAGAGAAATTTATTTTCTCACAGTCTAGTAGGCTAGAAATCCAAATTCAGGGCATCAGCTCCAGGGGAAGGCTTTCTCTCTCTGTCGGCTCTGGAGGAAGGTCCTCGTCATCATCAGTCTTGCTCCGGACTAGGAGCTTCTCTGTGCAGGAACCTCGGGTCCAAAGGACGTGCTCTGCTCCCAGTGCTTCTTTCTTAGTGGTATGAGGTCCCCCACTCTCTGCTTGCTTCCCTTTCCTTTTATCTCTTGGGAGATAAAAGGTGGTGCAGGCCACACCCTAGGGAAACTCCCTTTACATTGGATCAGGGATGTGACGTGGTTCGGTGTGGTTTTACTCTCCCCTTCTTCTTTTTTTACATATAATTTTACTTTTGCAATGGGGGGGGCCCCCACAGTTTTGTGGGTCTTGTGGCCGCGCCATTTTTATATTTTTTGGGGGGGGTACATAATTCAAACCATGACAAGCAGTATGGTTTTCCTGACATCCCTGACTGTGTCAGGCACTCTTGGTATATGCTTATTAGTTCACGTATTCAACAAATTTTCACTGGGCCTCTACGAGGTGCCAGGCACGGTTTTCCACCCTGAGGACACAGCAATGAATACGCTGATAGAGTCCCTGAGGGTGGAAGACAAACACAACAAAAATCACCCAGATAATTTCAAGTGCAGTGAAAACTAGGAAGAAAACGAAGGTACAAGGACAGACAGTGCTAACGCTGAGCAAGTGAAGGAGACACGGGTTAAGAAGCGAGTTTGGAGAAGATGTGGGGCCAGATTATGCAGGGCTTTGGAGGCTGCGGTAAGGAGTCTGAATTTTGTTCTAAGGTGGAAATCCACCCGAGAGTTCCCGCAGTGAAGTGGCAAGATCAGATTTCTATTTTTAAAAGATCACATTACTGCTGGTAGAGATCGGACTACAGCGGACAAGGCCGGGGGGCCAGCCTTCAATCACAGCCTGCTATGGGTTTGCCCCTTGCTGTTCATGCTCCCGTGCCTTCTGCCTCAGAGTCCTCGCAAAGGCTCTTCCTTTAGCTAGCACCACTGCTCCCCTCACCTAAGCCTGGTTAACGCCCTATTCATCTTCCAGAGACCAACTCAGATGTCATTTTCTCCGAGAAATTCTTCCCCTACAAACACACGCTCCCAGCCCTCACATCTGCTTTGTTGCTCACCACGGTTGTAATGAATTGTCTGAGCCCTGGTGGCGCAGTCTTTAAGCGCTCATCTGCGAACTGAAAAGGGCGCGCTTCGAACTCACCAGCCGCTCTGCGGGAGAAAGATGTGGCCGTCTGCTTCTGTAAAGATGTCAGCCTTGGAAACCCTATGGGGCAGTTAGTTCTACCCTGCGCTATCCATTCGACGGTAACGGGGGTGGGGAATTAAGTGTCCCAATGGATTAATGTCAGTTATAGCGCCCTGCCGATCGGTCGGTGAGGAAGCCCAGTCGACTAGGGACCCGTCTGTCCTACACCCCACTGTATCCTCAGGGCGTTGCACAGCGCTGGCACTAGTACCGCACTCAGGGAACGTTCGTCGAAGGACTAATAAATGCATGCATTATGCAAGTTTCTTCCCACTCCACCCACTAAAAAAGCAAGTGGATAGAAACACTTGAAGATTTCATACTCTCTTCTTCATTAGTAAAACGCGACCGCCCCTATGATTAATAATAACAAGGATGATGAAAAGGTGACTGCAGACCCAAGTGCAACACCCGTTCCGCCCAAGAGCAGCTCCAAGCGGAGGCGAAGGGAAATCCCAGGGCAGCCTGCAAACGCGGGCGGGCGGGGCCGGGAGCCGGGCAGCGGTCCCCCCACGCCCGGCCCGGAGATACGCAGCCCCCGGCCGGCGCCTACTCGCCCGGAGGCGGAACGTAGGGCCCTTCCGCACGTCTCATTGGTCTTACTGGGGACAGACGGGCCAGCTGACCAGCCGAGCCCAGATAGAGCGCTCGCGTATTGGGGGGCCTCCTCAGAGGGGGCTGGCACGCCAGGCGAGAAGCACGCATGCGCCTCGGTGTCTCTCCGCCACCACAACCGTTAATGGGTGCGGGGAGGTTGAGCTCCCTGAGTGAGTCCCGCGGACTGGAGCTGAGCAGGGTTTTTAAGCTTCCTCTTTAGGGAGGCTCAGGATAGAGAACATTCAGCGCCCAGAAATTGCCCCGGGGGGAGCCCCAATCTCCAGCCCCTCCTACCTTATTTTCCTGTCCTGACCGCGCCCCAGCCTTCCCTGAGCCGGCAGCTGGATTGTTACGATGTGAGTTATTCAAGAAGGTGCCCCTTCCTCGTCCCTTTCCTCCCTCCAGGCACCACGAAACTGTTTACAGTGTTTCCAATGCCCCTCTCTGCCATTTTAGGAACTTCATGAGTGTTCATTGAGGACCTACTTAACTGCGTGCTAGACGCAACGCAGGGAGCTCTGGTGGCGCAATGGTTAACTACTCCGCTGCTAACCATAGAGGTCGGTGGCTCCTTGGGAGAAAGACCTGGCGATCTGCTCTCATAAAGATGACAGCCTAGAAAACCCTATGGAGCAGTTCTACTCTGTCACATGGGGTCACCATGAGTAGGAATGACTCCATGGCACTAACACCACCAACAGACCCAATGCAGTGAACAAGTCCCTGCTCTCCAGAGCCTGTGTACAGTGGGATGACACAGACAAGCAGAAACAAGCAAGACAGTTTTACATAGTGATAAGTGCTCCAAACAAAAGATGGCAGTGGGATAGAACGACTGCGGGAGCTTGGTGGAGAGGTGAGTGTGGAGCTAAGAGCTGAATGACGCCAAGGCACCAACTACAGGAATGTGGGCAGAGCTGCTCATGCTCGGGAAAGAGCAAGCGCCAGGCCGGCTTGGCTGGAGCAGAGACAGCGGGCCAGCCTGCACCTGACCCTACAGAGGAGTTTGGAGATTATTCTAAGTGCAACGAGAAGCTATTAGATTTAAGCAGAGCTATGATGTGACATGATTTATGCCATTTCTCTGCTGAGTGGAGAATGGGTTGTTGGGAAGAGCAGAAATAACAGATCAATTCAGAGGCTGGGAAGAGAGGGTGGTGGCTTGAACTAGATGGTGAGACATGGAGGAATGTACTGCTAATGGACTGGATGTGTTGGATGAGAGAGAAAAAGAAATCAGAGTGATTCCTAAGATTCTGGATTGCACAACTGGGCATATGGTAGCGTCACTTATTGAGATAAGAATACTGGAAGAGGAAGAGGTGTAGGGGACTAAGGAGTTCAGTTGTGGCCATGTTGAGTCTCAGATGTCCGTTAGACATCCAAGCAGAGATACTGAGTTGGAAGTTGGAGCTCCTACAGAGGTCAAGGCTAGCCATGAACCTTGGTGAGCTACTGATAGAGGTAGAAAAGAGAAGAAGGCTGAGGGGAGAGCCCTGGGGCCCTCCAGTGTTAAGGGGTCCAACATCAGAGCTGCCAAAGGAGACCAAGAGAGTGAAGGAGGTGGGGAACTAGGAGAGAGTGATGTCTTCAAAGACAAGAGAAGGGAAATTTTCAAGAGAGATGCTTATCAACTGGGTTACATGCTGCTTAGAGACCAAGTGAGATGCACACTGGGTCTGATACCATTTTGGTCACTGTCACGGATTGAATTATGTCCCCCCAAAAATGTATGTATCCATTTGGCTGGGCCATGATTCCCAGTATTGTGTGGTTGTCTTCCATTTTGTGATTGTAATTTTATGTTAAAGAGGATTAGGGTGGGATTGTAACACCCTTACTAAGGTCACATCCCTGATCCAATGTAAAGGGAGTTTCCCTGGGGTGTGGCCCGCACCACCTTTTATCTTACAAGAGATAAAAGGAAAGGGAAGCAAGCAGAGACTTGGGGAACTTATACCATCCAGAAAGCAGTGCTGGGAGCAGAGTGCGTCCTTTGGACCCAAGGGTCCCTGCGCACGGAAGCTCCTAGTCCGGGGGATGATTGATGAGAAGGCAGAGAGAGAGAGAAAGCCTTCCCCTGGAGCTGACACCCTACTTTACTGTGAGGAAATGAATTTCTCTTTGTTAAAGCCATCCACTTGTGGTGTTTCTGTTAGAGCAGCACTAGATGACTAAGACAGTCACTGAAAACCTTGCCAAGAGCGGTAGCTGGGGAGAGGTAGGGGAAGGAGCCTGGTGGGAGTGGGCGATGAGAGAACGGATGTCAGAAAGTAGACAGAAAGATGAGAGAAGACATTTTGCTGTGAAAAGGAGCAGAGATACAGGTTGGTAGCAGAAAATAAACATAGGCGTCTTGAGAGAATTTTCTTAAATATGAGAGATACCAGGGCAAATGTCACTGATGATAAAGAACGATCCAGGAGAGAGGCGGAAAATGTAATTTATTGAAGGCTTACTTAGTGTGTTAAGAGTTTTACAAACATTCATCCTCACAACATTTTACCGATCAGGCAATTGAGGTTAAATAACTTGCCCAAGGTCATGCAGCTAGAGATGGCGGAGCTGGGAGGCCACCCACATTCCTGCCTCACCACCCCACTGCAAAGGCACACGGCCCCCGATGCCCAGACACCCAGGACACGCCTTTGCCCTGGCCACAGTACCCCTGGCGAATCCGAAAGCCACTGGCATCCTGGGGGCACAGGAGTTTATTAGTCTTCCTTCTCCAGTGCTGGCTGTAAGCAGGTGCACCGCCCCTCACCCCATCCTGAATACCCATGCAGCACAGGACAGAAGCTCTCTCAGGCTGCAGAGAGCACAGGCAAGCAGCAGCAGGCCCCCAGAGGTAGGAGGGAAAGGGACACTTTGGGGGTGTTCAGGTTACTTTTGTGCCAGCCAGTGCAAGGGGGCGCTGCGGGCTGCTGGTCCCAACCAGCTGCTGCCTGTAGCCCCAGAAATCATCTGGATCTCTTCAATGTTGCAAGATGCTCCGGTCAGAGCCCAGTCTCCCGGGTGCCGCCATTGAGGCTCAGGCTGTGGGGTCGGGTACTGCGCTCCAGCCGGCGGGCGGACAGGAGGCGCCGGAGGGAGGGGCCGGAGCTCAGATCACCGCAGCTGCGAAGGTGGAGGCTCTCTCGGCCTGGCCAGCCCCATGGCTTCTGGGGGACCTGGAGGGGGCCATAGGGAGGGGATCCATATGGCTCGATCAGAAGCTCTAAGATTTCCCTAGCATCTTGGCTCCCCTAACTCCTACCTGCTTATGCCCAGGGGTTCCATTCCCACTGGGGTCTGGGGCCTTCCTGGACATCTGGAGGAAATGAGTGACGAGGACCCGCCCTGGCCAGCTGCCCTTTAGGTCCCCCAGGGAGTGGGCAGGTGCAGGGCCTGATGGCAGGGGGACCTTCTGGAAGGTGGGCACAGGGCGCCGTTTCTCGGCTGAGCGGGCACGTAGCAGCTTAGGGGAAGGGCAGCGGGCCAGGCGGAAGAGGCAGGCTTCGGAGCAGAGCCCTGCAGAGAGAAAGCTTGTGAGTGGGCGGAACACGGGCGTAGAGAGGCCCAGGCAGCACCCCACGCCTCTCAGCCCCCGGGGTACCAGCCCCATTGCCTGACCTGTATCCACAAAGGAAACGGAAACAGCTTCTTCTTGAAGCACTTTGGTATAAAGTTCCCTGAAGTCAGCTGGGGAGAGGGAGAGACAGGGACTGAGGGGGCGCCTCTGTGGATGTGGCCGCCCCCTACCGTCTGGGAGAATTCCAGCCAAGGGGAGTGTTAGCAACTTCTACAGCTCCATCCCCAACCAAGGGGCAGCATCTCTGCCCACGTCCGCTGGCACAAAGACAGGTAGTAAGTCGGGACAGTTCACGGATGGGTGTTCCCCAGGACCTGGCCGGCAACAGTAACAATGAGCACGTTCCGTACCAGTGCAAAGCACTGTGGCTCGCCTTAGCTCAGTTCTGTTACTCGGTAGGACTTAGGCTGCAGGCAGTGACGGTAGACTTGTCTTACAGGTGAGAAACTGAGGCTGGGAGAGATTAGCTAACTCACCCAAGCTGGGAGCTGTGGAACTAAGTTTCAAAAAACAAGGCTTCCTCTTATACCCATGAAGCTACCGATGCTAGATCCCTGGGAGGTGAGTACTCCAGAAGTGTCCACCACAGGAGTGAATTCACACCTCTTCTTCCCCCTCAGGCAACCCACAAGGCCCCAAACCCCAGTGGGCACCACCAACCCTCTGACTCCTGCCCTCTCCTGCACCCCGGGGCCGGGTCTGGGGGGCTCACCGGTGTCGCTGGAGGTGGTGATGCCCGGATCGCTGTGAGACCGAGGCAGCCGCAGGGGTGGCGGGGGAGCCTGATGCGGAGGCCGGTGCCCCGGTGGGGTGAGGGATCCTGAGCTTTCGCTGAAGCGCCGAGTGGGGGCTCGGGTGGGAGCGGCTGCTGCTGGCCGGCTGCCTCCCCGGGGGACCCGCCGCCTCAGCTCCGGGAAGCAGGGTCCCACCCAGGGCGGCCAGCCCTCCAGCCGGTGGCAGCTGCGAGCAGCCGTGGGGGCCCCCGGTGGGGGCGGGGGAGCCTCAGGAGCAGAGCAGGAATAAGAGCGGGCGGCCCGAGGGGGCCGCCGTGGCGGGGGGCTGTCCTCGAAGGGGCCGCGCAGGCCGCACTCCAGGCTGAGGCAGTAGCCGGCGCGGCTGCGCTGAATGGAGCGGAAGAGCACGTAGTCGACGGAGCGCGCCGAGCCCTGCAGCTCCAGCAGGCACGAGTCCTCTGAAGGGCTGGAGCCCCCAGGGAGGTCGCCGATGGCTGACAGCACCAGAGACCCGCTGTCCATGGACACTGTGGGTAGCAGGAGGTGCTGGGTGGCACTAGCTGGCCAGGCCCAGGCAGTTCCTCTTCTCCCAGGCGCAGCCCCTCCAGGGCCTCTCTGTCTCCAGCTTTATCTCAGGGGAGACAGCCACAGCCTGGCGCTCCCTGTCCCCAAACCACCAACTCAGCCTGTCTTCCCCTCCCTTCACCCCCACCCAGTCCTCCCCTCCCTGGCAGCCCTGCCCTCATCCGGCCCTCCCACTCTCTGCTTACCATCTACAATGGAGGACACTCGTTCACAGACGCAAGAGCCATCGTGAAGCTGAGGATCAAAGAGAGTAGCCTGCAAAAGACACAGGGTCAGGGTCCAGCCCTACACGGTGACACGGCCACCCCCATGCACCGGACAGACAGCTCTGGGAACCTAGATTCCAGTCCAACTTTGTCACTTTGTGCAAGTCACTTTACTTATTTGGGCCTCAGTTTCCACATTTGCAAAACAGAAATCATAGTTTCTAAGACTCTGCTCTCCTCACCAGGCTCTAAGGAAGATCAAAGATGCCGACGACCTGCTAGCGCTCTAAAGATCATGATAGCTATTATTATCTACGTCCACTCGGCCTTGCAGGCCCCACCCTGGCTTCCCAGCCCTGCTCTCACCTGGCTGTCTCCTCGTAGCCCCATGACAGCTTCATAGGAAGGGGGACAATCAGTAGGATACAAGGGCACCGGGCTGTCCATGGAGCCATTGTAGGTAATGCTGGCAGGATGAGGGAGAGTGTCAGAGCCTGCTACTCCAAGATCCCTCCCCACCTGTCCAAACTCCAGCTCCCGCCCTCCCTGCTCTCCCAGCAGGGCCTGCCAGGCCTCACCTCTGTGCATCCGTCTCTGAGCTGCAGGTGTACTCTGGGGGATAGTAGGGAGGCGGGGGCACCGGCGGTACAAATTCCTCCAAGTCCAGCATGGTGTGTAGAAGGGGGGCTGGGGGCGAGGATGCACAGCCCAGAGGCCCCAGGGGCCCCGAGACTGAGCGCTCAGGAGCCAGCTGCTGTGTGACAAGCAGAACAACAAACTTGATTTCCGAGAATACAGCTCCTCCTTGGTCCCCCACCTTTCTCTCTCACCCCGACTATTTTTCTGGCCCCGCCCCCACTCCCCAAGAAGCTCCTCCCGCTCTGGCCCCTCCCTCCCAGCGCTACCCTGGACCTCCAGCTCTGGTCCCATCCACTCAGAAACTCCTCCTCCATGTGGCCCCGCCTCATCCAGAATCCCCACCAGTTCGGACACTGCCCCCACCAGAACATCCATCCTTCCCCCTCCCCCCACCTAGGACCTTGTCGACCCCGCCCCATCCAGAAGTCCCTCCTTCTAGTCCTATTCTCTAAAGCACCCCTCTCTTGGCCCCAGACTGGCATCACATACTTCACTCACCCCGTGTCATCCCCCTCCTCACCATCCCTTGGACCCCCTAGACATCCCTCCAACAGCCATGCCTCCTGGTGACCCATAGCCCCCGCCCCAGTGCTCAGAGGACTGTGCTGCAGCCTCAGGCCTGGGCCCGGCGCCCCTCCCCCACCATGCCTCCCAGATCCTGACCTTGGCTTCCCCCTCACCGTGTGCACAAGGTCCAGGGAGAAGATCTGGATACAACAGACAATAGCAGAGAGGGTACAGATGATGGCCGCACAGATGGTGAGCCCACAGACACTGAAGAGCAGGTTCTGGAGAAGGGAACAGAAAGAGGGAGGGTGAGAAGGGCCTGGGGAGGGGTAAATCCCAAATGTCCTGGGCCTGTGGGTATCCACGGAGGGGGGTACAGAGTTAAGAGCTGTGACTGGGGAGGCAAGGGTGGAAACCAGGAGGATGATGGGGGAGGAAGGAACGGTGGAGGTGAGGGTGCGTGCTTACCTTGAGAGCCCCTCGGGCTTCATCACAGGTGGAGTTAGGGGCAAGTTTCAGCTCCTGTCCTGACTCTGGACAGGGCCGGAGGAGGGGAACGGATGGGCAGCACACACAGACCTTTCCTTCCTGAGTGGGAGTGGGGAGTATGAGGCAGCCTGTATCAGGACAAACCAAGGTGTCCAGCACACCTCTCCCAACCAGTTCTTTCCAGCTCTCCCTCCTCACAGCTCACCATGGAACAGTCTCGGAAGTCTCGGGCCAGCTGAGCGTTCTTACAGGACAGAACAGAGCCAGCCATGCAGAGCATGACACAGAGCACCGACAGCAGGGAGAAAAAGGAGATCTGGGGAGACAGGGTTCATTCTCAGGGCTGGGACCCACACAGGTGCCAGGTTTTGCTTCCCAATAGCCCCTCTACCACAAATGAAGCCTCCCTCGTTCACGGGCACCTTGTGCCTGGCTGGCACGAACTGGAGAGCCAATTCCCTCCTTAAGAGCATTAACGGGACCCTGGCACCTACCACTAGAGTAAATGGCCGCTTCCAAGACACAATGCCAACCACCCCGGAGAACGCCAGCTGGGGACAGAGTGGGCACAGACTCAGTCTGACAGGGGAGGCACCGGAGTGAGCCCCTCACCACAGGGTATCTCTAGCCCTGTAAGGAGGGTGGGGACTAGCAGAGGGAGGAGAGGCCAGGATGTGGACTTGCAGCTGGTATGGAGGGATGGGGCCTGAGGAGCACCCCCCACCCAACAACTGTGCACCCAACTCACCGAGAACCCAGCCCAAGACGGGCAGGACCTCTTGATGCTCTCGGTGGTGGTGACGGAGGAGGCCACCATGCTGAAGGTGACCACCAGGATGCCCAGCAGCACCTGGGCCAGCCCCAGCGTGAGCAGGGCCTGCAGCCAGGGCCGGTGGAGGCGGAGGTGGGTAAGGCCCCGGGTGCTGGGTCGGCTGGTCAGCGAGCGGCTTGAGTCACTAGGCGAGGGCATCATGCCTGCCGCCCGGTTGCCTGCGCCTCGCTCGGCCCGCCCAGGCGCTTGGGAGCATCTCAGAGGCGCCCAACGCCCCGTCCTTCCTCCTCTCCAACCCCCTCGCCCTAGAGCCCACCCTCTGGCTGGGTCCCCCGGGACATGGCCCTGGGACGCCAGCCGAGGGGGGCCCCAAGGGAAGGGCGTCACGGAGGGGCCGCGGGGTGCTCCCTCCCCACCACGGGCACCGGGCGGGCACCGTGCCCGGGGCGGCGGTGAGGACGCGGGGGCACCGGCTCATTGCATCTCCCTAGGGAGGAGGGGCGCCGAGAAGGGCCGGTCCGGGAGTGAGGGGAGGGCGTCGGTCCGGAGCCGGGGAAGGGTAGGGAGGGTAAAGACGAAAAAGATGGGGAAGGAGTCTAGAGATGAGGGGAGGAATCAGCGCGGGGTGACTCTAGAGGTGCGGCCGGTATGCCTTGGGGTGTCTAGTGGGGTCCGGGGGCCGCCTGGTGGGGAGAGGCCGCGGCGCCTCCGTCTCCAGGGTCGCCTGCCCCGCTCCCCTCCCCACCCAGCTCAGCTCTCCCAGCTGAGGCTGCAGCAGGTCCAGGACTAGAGGCGGGGGATGGGGATGGAGAGGGAGGAGGGGCGTGGCTTCCAGGGCCCGCGCGGTGCACCCTGGGAGTTGTAGTCCGGGCTGGAGGACACCCCGTGGGCGGGGCAGGAGACAGGGGTGGGGCGAGCCGGCCCTATCCGCCAGTCTGGGAAGGGGTCCTTCAACCCCTGCCTTTCCGCCGACCGAGGACGGAGATGCCAGTCATCTCTGCACCCACTTGAGCCCCACCCAGCCTCGCAGGCCCCCGGGGCCTGCGGCATTCCCGGCACAGGCAGCGGCTCCTCCCCGGGGTCGTTAATGCTGAAGGGTGGGGAGCAGGGCTCCCTGGTGGCTCAGCGTTTCCACGCCCATTCTTTGGCATCCCTCCCTCTTCCTGCGCCAGCCGGCCTGGCTCTGCCGCCCAGCCCCGCCACGGGGGAGTTTACACTGAAGTCTGGTCCGACTCCCTGCAGGAGTTCATCTTCTGCTTCCACTCCAGCCCCCGCCACGCTTTCTCTCACAAAGCCTAATTCCCAATAAAAGCATAAAACAGGGACTTAAGTTCCAGTTTCACTTTCTTTTTATTTAAATAACCGAAGCAACGGCCTTGGCACAGCAGAGGGAAGCTGGGGTTGGGGTGGTGTGAGATGTGGCAGCAGTGTGGCCTGATGGCGGGGGACGAGCAGTGTGACTGGGTCACCGTGGGCTCCCCGCACCCGAGTCAGGCTCAGCAGTCATGGCCGTTGGACTGGGGCACTAGAGACAGGACATCAAGTGGTGATGCCTCTCTAAGTCCCAGTGACCCCAGGGATGGGGGCTATGTCAGCTCCCTCAAGTGACAGGGCCAGGGATCCCAGTCAGGGGTCATGGGGCCCGAAAGGCATTTTCGGCAGCCCCAGCGGCTGCGTTGGCAGCTGCGGTTCGCACTGCAGGGTTGGAGAAGACACCAGCAGCAAATTCTTGCTGGGCCTTCTGAAAGCTGGCCCCTGTGTGGCGGTACAGGGAGTGGATCTGCAAGCAGAGGGCAGAGACGTTAGAGCAGGTGCCCGAGCTCAGCGTAAGACCGTCACCACCACTCACCAGCCTGCTCTAGCTTTTCCTTCTTGGTGTTCCTTACACACACACACACACACACACACACAGATATACACACCACACACCCCCCAGACACACATACACAGCCATACACACCACACACACACTCCCAGACACACACAGCCATACACACCACACACACAGACTACACACACGCCACACACACACCCCCAGACACACACAGACATACACACCACACACACACTACACACACGCCACACACAACCCCCCCAGACACACACACACACCACACACACACAGGCACACACACACAGACGTACTACACACACACACGAGACACACACAGATACACAGGCACAAAGACACAGACACCACACACACAGGGACACACACCACACACACATATTACACACACACAGACACACACCCTCCCACCCTGGACGTCCATTAGCTGAGAATTCACCCATCAGCCTGGCCCTCCCCAGTTTTGCCCAGGCCTCTAGGGACCCGATGATCTCACCCTTCTGGCCGCCTTTCAACCCAGCCCCTCACCCGCTTTAGCATCACAATTCCCAGCACAGCGATGCCAGTGAAGAGCAGGGCAACCATCAGCATGAGCACAGCTACACCCGGGTTGGTTTTCACCACCACCAGAGCCGCGATCCAGCCACTGTCAGGGGGAAAGGTATGTGGGTCTCTGTCCTCCAGCCTCTCCACCAGTCCCTGTGGCAAACATGCCTGACTCCCACCCACAACCATCAGCGGCTGCAGCTGGAACGAGCTTTCCTGTCAGTCTGGCAGCACTCCACACGCCACAATCTCCCAACGACATCCTTTCTCCTCACAGTTTGATCCCAGCTTCCACACCATTAGCTCCTAGCTCTCCAAGCTCTGCCAGGTCCCCTCACTTCAGATACACCTTTCTCTGCTGAGGACTCCCCTCCCGTCTCCAGCGGTGGTTACATATCCCTCCTCTAGAAAGCCTTTGAGAGGGATGGACGGGCTTTACCACATGTGGCCCTCTTCCCCTCAATCCACACCTGTCTCGAGTTCTATCTGGCTTCTCTCCTAGAAGTACATCCTGTCTCCCTCTCCCATTAAACTAGCACCTCCCAATTTCTATTTCTGAACAACCCCTACCCAGTACCCAGCACAGGCTTGGCACAGAGCAGTGGAAGGGAGGGGTGAGGGTGGATGGCAGCATCACAGACCTGAACCCCCAACCTGGGATGCCAATGGCCTGGAGCACAAACAGTACATCCTGAGCGAAGAAGATGAAGAAGAAAATGAAGAAATTGAATGAACTGTCGCTCCTGCGAGGACAAAAAAATGTGGTGGGTGGGAGAAGAATTAGGAATGGAGGAGCAGATACAAGGCCCATCCCAGGTCCCCGGTCCCCTGCCCTGCCCCCCCCACTCACCCCCCATTTACCGGAAAGCCTTGTACATGGGACGATACCAGCAGACGAACGAGCAGGGAGTGAAAAGGAGGATCCAGAGGATGGACAGCCCAAAGCCCGAGCCATTACCGGTATCCACACAGAAGCTGGCTAGGCAGGCAAGAAAGTTCACGAGAAGAGCCAGCGTGCTGCCTAAGGGATGGAAGGACGGGATGACGGCGCCTTCTGGACGGCAGCGAGGGCTCTTCCCATGTACCCCCACCCACAACCCTCACCAGATGTGGCAGAATAGGGAAGGGAAGGCAGCTCTGCCTTCACGGCATCTTCAAGCCCACAGTGAAGCCAGAACAAGCAAATCTCAGTCACACGCGATCCCTCTTAGAAAGACATTTAAGCGACTCAGAGTATGTTTATGCGTTGGGACAAGGGAAGAGGAGGCGAACAGAAACATATATTTGGTAACAGACTGGAGAGTAAGTTACAGATACTGTAAAAGCATTAATGCAGAAAAATTCCTGGAAAAGTTGGCCTTAAACTTGGCTGTTGAGGAGTGATGAAGTATCTAATTCTTGGCGAGTAGGCTACAGAACAAGAAAGAGAACTGCCAACTTCTACCCGTACTCCACCAAAAAGGCTTCCCAGTACTCCACCAAAAAGGCTTCCCAGTACTCACACATCCAGAGGTAGTACATGGTGGACACTGTCTTCTGAAATTCTTGGGGGATCTCCATGGAGATGTCCTGGAAAAAGCAGGGCTGGACGGGGCAAAAAGCTGGTAGGGGGGGCCAGTTGTTCTGTCGAGCTGCAAGGCACAAAGAAAGAAGGAGGACCCCAGAAGTCAGGCAGAGACCAACAAGGGGCCTGCTCACTCTGTCCTCCACCCCACGTCCTCTCTTCTATTTCTAATTCAGGGTCCAAGGAGACAAGGAGAGAAGGATGGCCAAAAAAATAGCCATAGCAAACGTTATTATTTACAACTTCTAAGCACCGGACTAAGGAGCCCTGGTAGTGCAGTGGCTAAGCGCTCAGCTGTTAACCCAGATGTTGGTGGTTCGAACCCACCAGCCACTCTGCAGGAGAAAGATGTGGCAGTCTGCTTCCATAAAGATTACAGCCTTGCAAACCCTATGGGGCAGTTCTACTCTATCCTATAGAGTCGCTATGAGTTGGAATTGACTTGAAGGGCAACGGGTTTGATTTTTTTTTAAGCACTGGGCTAAACACTTTGCATATACGGCCTTGTTTAACCCTCACGACAATCTTGTCACACAAACGTTATTCTCATTTTACAAATAAGGAAACAAAGGCACGAGAGATTGAGTAAGTTTGCCTACCATGCCAGTTAGTAAGTGAGAGAGCCAAAATTCAAACTCAACAGTCTGGCTCCAGAGTCCATGCTCCTAAGTCCTTGCTTCTCTCCTTCCAAACTGTTAGACCCCCTCCTCCTCCCTCAGTGGGTCCCCCTCAAGGATCTCCTTACTAGCTGTGCCACCCAGGGTGGCATGCTGCAGCTCACGCTCCCTCCGGTCCAGCTCCTCTGCCTTCCGGTTGAGCTCCTCCTGCTTCTTCAGCAGCTCAGCTGTGGCTGCCGCAGCCGTGGCCTGCCCAGGATAAGCAGAGGGAGCCGTGAGTCCTGGGTCCCAGGATGGGCCCCTCTCCCCCGCCGCACCCATGCACCCCACTACCTGAGTGCTGTAGGAGCCATAGTTCTTGGGTTCGGTGGGGCTGAGCTTTCTCGAGGGCTGTGAGGAGGGAGCTGAGGGTGGAGGCAATGGAGCAGGGGCAGGAGGCTCATAGGCTGGTGATGGCTGTTGGGTTTGGAAAAGACCTTAGGAATCATCCAGTCCCCCATAACTCAGGAATCTACAATCTGCCTGAATGCCTACAGGCCCAGAACTCATTATCTAAGCCAGCAGCCCTTCCCCTAGTTGTTAGAAAGTTAGTTCTTTTGTTGAATTGATGTCAGAGAACTCACTGATGACCTGCATTAGCCTGTATTCCCCTTCACATCCAATTCCTTAGCAAGGATTCAAAGCACTCATCTACAATACCTCCCCCTTAGTCTCTTAAAACCTTTATCATTCTCTATTCCAATGGGACAAACAGATCTAGTTCTCCTCATTTCTTGTCTTCTAACTGCACCCCTAACCACAGTTTCCTCTTCAATGCCTTCCCAGGCAGAAGCCTCGGTTCAAACCCTGCTAGAATCCAAGTCCTCCGAGGACTGACTTGTAGAGCTCAAACCGGATAGATGGTTGGCCCTGGTGTCTCCAGACAGGCCACGGCAGACCGACCTCTCTCAGCGAGCTAAGATCACAGTGCTTCTTCTTTCCTCTGCATCCAGTAAGCGCTATGCCCACAGTAGGCTTTAGGGATACATCCTCCCCTTCCTTGCCTTTCTGTGTCTCCAGAAACTCACCTCCCGCGTCTCAAAGGGATTGTAGACATCAAGGGTGGCATACTGCGGGCTGGGTCGGTGCTGGATCACAGCTGGGTCCTGAGGACAGAGACCTGGGGCTCAGTTGGCACCTGGTGCCTCCTGGGGGAATTTCCAGGGATGGCTGCTGGATTGTTTGTGGCTCCAAGGACTGCACTCTAGCGGCCACGCTGCTGTCCAAACATTTGCCCCAAAGCTTTCATCCCACAGTGCCAGTATACCTTGCAGGGGCAGGGCCCGCCCCCTAAGGTGTTCACTGCTCTGAAGTCACCCTCACCCCCACGTGGCGATCCGTCGGTGGATCAAATGTCACGAATTAAAATACAAGTTAGCTCGACCCTCCAGAACCAGGAAGAGTTAACCCAACTGCCCCAAGGGGGTCAGCGCAATTCACCTGAAAGGGGTTATCAAGCTCGCCGGGCTCGGCGAACGGGTTCCCGCCGTCTCTGTTCTGAGCCATGATTGCTAGCGCGGCCTCGGCCGCCCCCGGCCCTCCACGCCCCTGCCGCGGCAGTGGCTGTCAGAGCTCCCTCCGCTCCCCTCGGTCGGCCCCGCTTCTCTGTGCACCGATTGGTTGTCCCGACCGGAAGGACCACAAGGGCCCCGCAGCAGCAGCAGCACGCTGCGCTTGCGTCCTGGCTAAAGGCAAAGATCGAAGTGTCTCACGTGACACCTCTAATCCTGTCCCGTAGCCAAGTACCGCCCCTTCCCCACGTGACCTCCGCCCACTAACGAACTACATCTCCCAGCGAGCCTCTCGCGTCAGAATCCCGGGCCTTCTGAGTATCCCGTGATGTACGACGGGAGATTTCTGAAGGGTCGTGCAAGCGTTCCACCGGGGTTTCTGGCGCTAACCTGAGGCCCAGCCTGATGGCAATAGAACCAAGACCTCTATTCCAACCCTCATTATTCCAGATCACAGATACGACATAACCCTTCTCTATTCTAACCCGAAGTGTGTGCTCCTGAGGGGCGGCTTGGAAAGCTCAGATTGGTGGCCTGCTTCTGGTTAGTTTAGGAGGGGGAGACAGACCCCCTTTATACCCAAACTCAGAAAGGCCGCCCATCTTCTCGCCGCTCCACCCAATAGCCCCAAACCTCAAACTCCAGGGATGGGGGTCAGATGAAGCACGTCATTTTATTTCACAAAGACTGTACAAAATTCCTTATAAAACACAGGGTAGATGCCACCTGGTTACCTGATTCTGCCCCCATCCAACTCCATGTGAAGGGGCAGGTGTGGGTGGGAAGAGTGTGGGATGGACCGGCATTATGTACACGGCAGGGTTTGACTCGATAGGTCCAAGTTCTGTCATATTTACACTATTTCACATATTCACAGACGTGTAGGGAGCAGGGAGGAAGGAGTGAGCTCCGGCTCTGTTCTCGTGTATAAAAAAGCACCAGTGTCCTGGACTGGACACCCACTGCTCTACAAGATGCAGGGGGGTCCAGGGCCTGATCGTCACCGACTGATATCCCGACTGGAGTCCCACAACTTGGCGTTGGGTGGCTCGGCCCGAAGGCGGGTGAAGAAAGGATGCTGAAGGGCTTCGCCCAAGGTCAGCCGCTTAGCAGGTTCATACTCTAGCATGCTTTCAATCAGATCGAAGAGCTGGTGGTGTTCCTCTGCCTCTGAGGTCAGATACCGCTGGTGGTGGAGGGCAGGAGAAACGTGAGGCAGGATGTCTTACAAACCCTGCTTTCTTCAAGGCCCTAGCTTTCAGTGTTGGAGAACAAAGGCTCTGCTCACAACTACTTTGAATGCTACCTTATTATGACATGCCAGGCTCAATGTCTCTGACATTACAGCTCATCCTGTCTTCCTACTAGCACAATTACTCCTTCACACTCTTTCAAAGTTCTTTCTACTTGTCAACTTCATGGATCTTCTTTAGCTCCTCATTAACATGTAAGCTCTTCAAAGGTAGTTTATTCTTTTCTGTCTGACCTAAAGAATCCAGGACATTCCTTTGATCTCTGGTTGGCTCAAGAAAGACGTGGCTGTCTAACTTCCTTCTCTCCACATGACCACTGCCTTTGATCCTCCTCTATGACCAAGCATGTCTTCTTTCCCTTTTACTTTCCCTCCTTTCCTAACCCTCTGGCTCCTGGCAAACCCCCTCATGGAGGAAGTGACTTCTGGGTGGTGGGCACTATTTATTCCCAGCCCCGCTCACCCGCAGTGGTTTGCAGTTCTCTCGAACGTAGCGCCCAGCTGATGTGTTCTCATCCCAATCCAGGCGACCCCGGTAAAAATACTTCTGCTTCCTAGAGGGGAAGGGGAGGTTGAGGAATCAGGAGGTTCCTCTTGTTAGGAGATCATTCTTTTATCCCCCATCTGAGAATAGCTGGGGGGGGGGGAGGCATCAAAGAAAAAAAGACAATGATGTGAAATAGACCAATTCTGTAGAGAGAAAATGGGAAAGGTTAAGTCCCTCCCACTCAAGGTTCACCTTGTCTTTCGGATCATCCGGGAAGGGATAGGACCCAAGATCCTTTCCATCATGGCTAGATGCTCCCTGTTGTCATGGGTCTGGGAAACAAAGACAAAAGTGAACATGGGACTGGTGATGAGGAAAGGGGATGTGAGGACTAGCTTCCAGGAAGACAGGCAACGTGGACGGGTGGAACGGAAGAGAGCGCAGCCAGGACCTCAGTGGACAACAGGAAATCAGTCAGAAGAAAGCCAGGTGGTCATGGAAGATACCCACCACTTACCTGGAAGAGAGTGAAGCCAACATAGTACTCGAAGATGATGCAGCCTATGCTCCACACATCACAAGGCTGCGACCAGCCCAACTCTGGGGGGAATGCGGGGAGGAAAAAGGTGTTGTGGGTCTTCAGTGGCGCCTGCCCTACCCACCACATCTCCTCACGCCTGGACAGCCCCGCCCTCCCTTACCAAGGATGACCTCTGGTGCTCGGTAATGGCGAGTGGAGACAATGGTGCTGTGGTGCTCGTGGTCAAAGGTGGCACTGCCAAAGTCCACCACCCGCACAGCTGTGCTCTTTACGCTGCGCTCATCTCGCTTCTAGAAGGAAAGCAGGAAGAGGCTGGAGTCTCCTCCCCGCAGACCGAGGCTCACCACTATTCTCTAAAGTGGTTCTGAACCTTAACAATGAAACTGGCCTCCTGCCTGCTCCCACATGTCCTGGAGAATCACCTACCTGACAGCCTCCCCAGAGAACTTTAGCACAGAGGAGGAAGAAGAGGAAGAAATGATTAGGGAGTAGTGGGCAGGTCTCTATGCACCTGAAGACTACACCCAAGTGGCCAACGTACACCTGCTCTGTAAATACGAACAGGTAGCGAAGGGGTCAAGGGAGAGAGGGCTTCCGTAGCTCCTACCTCCCGTCATCTTCAGTTCATCCTGGCAGCTAAGCTTCCCCGCCTCACAGAAACGTGTCAAAGTGAGACGGAAGTCTAAACCAAGAACCTTAAAAGCCTTTTCACTCTATTGGGAAATTATCTGAGGTCCTTTCTCCGAGTTCCCTTCCAACTTAATTTAAGCCCTCTTGAAATTTCTCCTTTCAGACCATTCTGGTACTCTGGCTTTACTCAGCCGGCACCAGACGGAGAGGAAACGTGGGAGCAAGAAGTGAAAAGGGAACAGAAAGGGCCAAGGAAAGGCAAAGAGGCACAGCTGCCTGCCCCCACTGGCCACAGGGCACACCTGTCCGCCTTACCTTCTCTAAGTTGTAGGTGAGCTCGTAGTCTGAATTCACAAACAGGATATTTTCAGGTTTGAGGTCCGTATGTGTCAGCTTGTTATCGTGGAGGACTGCAGGGGAGAATGCCGGGTCAGGCTCAGTCCAGGCCGCAGGGTTACTAACTAGCACCAGCTGGCCCCCCGCTGGGTCACCTAGATCAACGCTGGTGGAGGCAGGTCCCGGATGACTGGGCTGCTTTCCGCTCTACATCCAAATGAAATGCCTAGTCTAAGAAGCACTGTTCTTACTTAAAGATGCAATTCTCAACCCACAGAAAAAAGCAGAGTTTGCTATGGGTTGTATTTTTGTATTAAATTTGGCACACGTGTGTATGTAACGTTCTGTGAACTCAAGTCTGTGAACCTGAACTGCTGTGAAGACGGAAGAGAACAACGTACTGGTCTACATTCTCTATCGGGCCCTCTGGCTCAACGCCTCCCGGTTCC
Source organism: Trichechus manatus latirostris (assembly GCF_000243295.1). Taxonomy (NCBI): domain Eukaryota; kingdom Metazoa; phylum Chordata; class Mammalia; order Sirenia; family Trichechidae; genus Trichechus; species Trichechus manatus. The sequence goes on along the minus strand of NW_004444149.1, from coordinate 1,796,377 downwards.
CACCTGCTCTGCATCTCGTCTCAGACAAATGTCAACCTCCAGCCTGAGCGGAGGGTTTTTGTCTCTGTTTGCTGTCTGACTTACACTTTCCCAAGGAAGGGGAAGAAGGGAAAAATGAGGCAATTAAGTGCTTCAGTTTCAAAGGCCTTCTCTTCCAGCTCCTGCTAGGTTGAGTGTGGAGTGAGCAATCAGCAACGGGGGAGGCCTCAGTCAAGGAGTTAAGTCAGAAGAGGTGGTGGCAGGACCGTGAATGAAGAGCCGCAGATGATTGCGAGTTGACTGTTAAGGGGCCCCACCAGTGCACAACCGAGACAGAAGAGGTCCAATGGAGGGAGGGGCTGCCCCAGAGCCCGCCTCGGCCCGCCCCACTCACACTTGACGGCCTGGCACAGCTGGAAGGCCATGTGGCGCACTTGGTGGATGGGGTAGGGTAGGTAGTTGTTGTCTTTGAGGAAATCGAAGGTGCTAAGGCCCAGGAGCTCAAAGGAGATACACATGTGGCCATGGTAGTCAAACCAGTCAAACATCTGGACACAGAGGCTGAGAAGAGAGATGGGGGGGATGTCCGATGAGCCCACCACCCCTTCAGTAAGGAGGACCACATAACTGGTGATTCCACATGCTGGTGTAAAAACATGCCAGCTGGTATTACCAGCAAAATTCAGTACAGCTAGAGAATGGCCTTCCTGGCAGACGCAGGAAGAGAGGTAACAGGAACACTTTAAACGGTTCAGAAACTCTTCACTGAAGAGCTGTTGAGTGCCAGGCTCCAAACAGTGTGGACCCTGAATTGTCAAACTGTCAATCTTGACCCCAACTCCGGCCCCCAATCCTGAAGTTCACCCACCATCGGCTACCACCCGGCCCATGTTTATACCCACCGTCCTCTAAGTCTTCATTTAACATTCTTATTCAATTTTTGGCCTACGAACGTGTGTGAACAGAACTACTACTATATAAACGTCTGTGGCCCCATCAGCATAGTCCTAGTAATCCGTTTTTTGGATCAAAATATTGATACCTAGTCCCCAGGCCATTCCAGGGCACATCTCTACAGAGGCCACCCTGGGCTGGGGCCAAACAGAGACCAGTGAACTCTAACGTCCCTGGAAACAAGGGGGGCGGATGAGAGAACACCACAGGCCCTTGTGGCCCTGTTGTACCCCTCCTCTAGGATGAACAGACGACGGGTGAATGAGAAGGGCTGGGGCTTCGCTGCCCGCCTAACTCCGGCCCACGAGTCTCTCCCGTGTGGGGTGGGGGCTCTCAGACTCCCCTCAGCTCCTCTGCTCGCTTACTTCTTGTTGTCAGGGTCCTTCTCGTTGATTTTCTCCAGCACGTTGATTTCTAGCCGAGCTGCCTCCTTGTACTTCTCCACGTTCTTAATGATCTTCAGGGCAACTCGAGCCCCACCCCTGCAGGTCGGCAGGAGAGGCTTTTGCTGGGTTCTCAGGAACATCCCAGACCGAATGGGCTGTCTGGGCACTAAGAACTCCTGCCTTTGGCTATTCAGCAAAAGAGCCCCAGACGACCCCCACCTCCTCCTACCTGGCAGGTCTGGAGTAGGGAGGGGCTGACAGGTACCTGCGATGGTCGACACACTGCACAACTCGGCCGAAGGTCCCCTCTCCCAAGGTGCTTACGATTTCATCTGAAACGAGAGAGAGCAGGGTCGGGGAGAGGGAGGGAGAGAAGGTGGGGGATGAGCTGAGTTGGAAGAGAAAAGGGTACAGCGACCTGGGGTGAGGAGATGAAGGGGGAACAGATACAGATGGTCACAGGGGAAGAAACCCCGAGTGACTCCCACCACCTTCAACCCAGGGGCCGTGAGAGCTGGCAGTGGACAGCACAGGCCAAGTCAAACCACCCAGATAAACACCACCACTGAGAAAAGGCAAACGAGGCTGTGACTTGGGTTGGCGTGGGACCTTAGGATGGCTATGGGACCGTTACAGGCTATAGGATTGTTACGATTTGGCTTGTACATCGCTCTTGTAGCCAGTCCCCGACGTGGTAGATGAGGTGGCCCTCAGCGTCGTCCTCTACACTCTTGGCTCTCCGGCTGCTGTGCTGCTGTCGGGGGGCGGGGGGGGTCGGAGCAAGCCAGGTGTCGGAGCGGGGGCCGGAGGGAGGCGGGGTGGGTGGTGGAGGGGTCACCGGTCACAGGCGCCCAGCCAGGGGGGACAGACGATGATGGGGGACAGTGGAAGGGAACACGTCAGATGCGGTAAGGCGGATCGGGGTGAGAAGAGAGAGCGGCGCACAATCCCAAGTCCCCAAACCCAAAACAGGAATGGGGAGAGGCACGGGCAGAGCAGAGAAGGAGCGTTGCTGCCAATGTCGCCCACAACCCCACGCTCCACACAACGCCCTTCCGGGCAGGCACAGATCTCCCTTGGCCCCCACCCAAGCCTGCCTGCCAAGGGGGGCCACAAAGCCCAGGACTTGGGGGAGAAAGGCACTTCATAAGCAAGGTCCCCAACAGAGTGGAGGCCTCCGGGGCAGAGGAGCTGCTCCCCATCACAGTAAGCCCAGCATGCCAGGGAGGGCACTGGGGGTCACCAACGCTCTGTGCCCATATATCTCCAAAGCCGTTTCCAGGGCCCTCCGAGAGCTGGAGAGCTTCCAAGAGTGTGGGCAGATGCGGTGCCCACCTCAACATACACGCCCCAACGCTCAGCTGAGAACAAGAACACTGCTCGCTCACCAGCGTCCCACAGGCCTGAGGAAGAGTGCGGAGAGGAAGGGCCCAGGCAGGCACTCACCGAAGACGAGCGGCTGAAGGTCCGGCTGCGTCGCCTCCGCCGCCTGTGCTTCCTGCGGCTGCTGCGCTGGCTGCGGTAACTGCTGTTCTCCCGATGGTACTCGCAGGAATGCCGGTAGTCTGCGTCACAGCAGGCCTCTCCCCGGTCGCGGCTGTAGCCGTTACGCCTGTAGCTGCTGCAGTATCGCCGGTCATACGCCCTCCGGTCAGATGAGCGGTCCTCATAGCTGCTATCGGACAAGAAAGAAAATGCCCACTGAGTACATCCGTTCAGGACATACCTCTGTCCTGCCAGGCGACAGGGTGCTCCCTCAGTGAGAGCAAAGAGTAAGGCTAGAAAAATTGCCCCCCGACACCTCTCGGGGTACCCCAAGAAGACCAAGGGCCAGAGAAGTGAGCTGACTACACAGAGGGGAGGATGTCTACACCTGCATGTCACCAAGACCTCTGAAAACGTTATCTACAGAGTAACCACTCTCTCTGGGGTCTCCTCCTCCCTGCACGGACACAATGCCACAGCCAGCCAGTCCTTTCTCGAACCCTTCCCAAGGAAATCCAGCCTTGCTCCAAACCGTTCCTATTAAAATTAGGACAGCCACGTAGACCTAACTCTGTCTTGCCTTTTAGACCAGGAGCTACCTCTAGCCCCCAGGCCTTTGCACACACTTTCCCTTTGCCTGGGACACTTCCCCCATTTGACTTCTACTGTCCTTTAGACAAGCTTAGATGTCACTTTCTGGGAAGTTCCCTGAACTGAGCATCCTATCTCATCCAAGCAAACTTGCTGGTGCTTCCTCAGTCCATGCCACGTGCTTCCTGGATAGTAATACTATTAACAACGCAGTGCAAATGGCCTGTTTTGTTTACCACTGTGAACATCACCTTCACCCAGCTGCTTAGCACCATGCCCTTAGCACGGAACCAGTCGGTATTTCTTGAACAGTGAGTGGCTGAGATTGCGTGTCTCCCCGTGAGGCCTCACCTCCGAGAACGGACATGGTAACTGTCTTCCCGCCGGTGCCGCCTCGTCCGGTCACTGCTACTCGACCAGGAGCGGCTTCTTCGTCGTTTATGCTTTCGGCTTCTATAGTGTTCGTGGTAACTCCCTCGGCTGCCTCGCTCTGAGGAGTGGTACCTTCGGGGATGCGGCATCTAGAAAGGAAGGGAAAGAAAAAATAGTGGAGAAAGCCCCGCGTTTTCAGAGGTCCCCTCCAAGGACCCAACGCTCCAGAGATGCTAAGCTGCTTTCTGCTCTCTTATCCCTCCTTTTTACCACCCACAACTCCCTCAGTCCTTCTCTGTGCTTACAATTTCTCCTATGTACATATACACCTACTCAATCTGCCTGAAAGGGCTAGGAAGCACCCCTCCCATCCCCCTATTACCCCTACCCTACTCATTCCTCTACCCTGCTTTTCCTCAAACATGGCTCCATGAAGGCCCTCAGGCCGGGGCCACAGCCTGTGTGACTGTGAGACTGTGTGACTGACAGAGACTGCTATGCTTCATCCTTGGCCGAGACCCAAGACAGATCTGTGCTGTGGCGAGTTCCTCTCAATTCAACAAACTATAGCTTTAATGTAATTGTTCTGACAAAGGTTTTACAGTCATTAAGTATCTTATCTCCACAAAGAGACCATCAATGTTCTAGGGCCGGGATCCAGTTTTCCAGCTTTCTACACATAGCAACTATATACCAGATAAAAGGAAATTTCAGGAATTTGGGCCTGGCCCCTTGAACTATCTCTGCCAAAGCCCCTAGAAAGGTTTTAATACATCAGGTCTCAAACTACAGTCAGCTTCCTACCTGGCCCCTCCCCTCTTGTACTTAGGTAATAGATAATGACTGGTTTTTAATTAACATCAGCACTACTTGGCCTAGGGCTAGCTACCTTCAGTTATTCAGGGATGGAATGGCATAGTGCAGGGATCCTTTTTTTTTCTTCAGGGAAAAGTCAGACAGAAATCACTGTCACCTTCCAGGAAGAAGGGAATAGGAGGGCAGAATGAAAAGATAGGGGCCACAGACAGAAGTCTCCATGGGGACATGGGGTTAGGTGTGGAAAAAGCTAAAGGACGCCAACGTGTGGTACCTATTCCGGGCCATTTCTTCTCAACCTTCTCAAACTGAGAAGGGTGATAGTTGACTCATCCCTATCCTAACAGAGCTGGGAGAAAACCAAGAAAATGCTAGGACAAGAATTTCCCTGGTTATCCAACCTGGCTTAGCATAAGTGCCATCTCAACACATTCACACTGTCACCAAAGCTGCGCACGGGCCTTTTTCCCCAGGGCATAGCTAACCTAGGATCTGTCTCAACTTCTCTTTTTTCCCTTTCTCACTCGAAAAGTCCAGAACTCACTCCTAGAGTCCAACGCCATATCCTCCAAGTGACAATCCATGCTGTCCCACTCCTTAGCTTAGTACAACTTCGCTCTCCTGCTCTTTCTCATTTCTGGAACTTCTATCCCTACTCCATCACCGCTTCTCCTACTCCGGCTCCTCCCAAGTTTCCTACACGCTTTCGTGAATGTATATAAGGCAGACCGACCGGCTTCCACCTCATCTCCTTACTTCCCACCTCTGCAGCTTTCAACCCTCCTCCTCTCTCCCGATCTTCGCCCCGGTCCCTTGCCCCCAATCCGATCCTATCCCCGCCCGCTCCGCAGGGCGCGCCCCCGCGTTCGCCATCTTTCCGCACGGCCCCGCAGCCCTCCAGCCCGCGCGCTCACCGTTCTGGCGGCGAGGCCCGTGCGCTTGTCCCACAGGAAGTCCGTGATGGCGGCGGCACTGCGGCCGGAGTCCCGGCACCCCCGCGGCGACGAAGTGCAGCTCCGCCCCCCCAACCCGGGACCCTGGGACCTCCCGCCCCGTTCCCGGGCTCCGCTCCAGTCCCGCCCGCCCCGGCTCCGTTCCCGCCCCCAGGATCCACTTGGCGCCGCTCGCAAGGCCCCAGCCCGGGGCCCGATCCCAGCTCGGTCTCCGGTTCTGGCCTCTCCGCTCCGCCACCGCCACCGTGAGCGAGCACGTACGCACGCACGCACGTCCTGCGTCGCTTCCCAGCTACCCCTGGGTTCCGCCCCCAGGGCCGCGCACGCCACCGCGTGCTCACGTAGCTTGCATTGCCCGCCGATCGGGGCAGGGAGGTATTAGGGGCGGCAGTGCCTGGGGCGGGGAGGGAGCCGTAAGGCGCGCTTGGCTACCTGCCAGGCCGGCCCCGTCCGCCTCCACTCAGAGAGATCTGGCTTCTCAGTCCGTCGCCCTTTTCATGCAGACTTCTGTGGCTTACGTAGCTGGATTTGGAGATGTAAAAGAAATAGTGTTGCCGCTCCGCAGACCTTCTGACTGTTGTGAGCTTTGGTGTTGAGGTCTGTTTCTCCAAGCCTGAAAACATCCAGTTCTTAAAACAGTTTGCCTACCTAACCCCAGGAAAGAGGGGCTTCGACCTTTTGTCGTGAGCAAAAGTTCTGCACATGTGGCAGCGGGGGACATGACCGTTGAGGAAAGGTTTCAGAAACAGATATGTTAAAAGGGGGAAATCACTTGAGAACTGTATCTTACGCGCTTTACACATAGTATGTGAGAAGTATAAATTTACTGAATTGAACCAGTAAGAGCAAGAAAGAGAAGGAGACCTTGAGGCAAACCGGGCAGGGTCAGAGACGCTATAGAAGGAATTCAAAAATGGTCAGAAAAGAAGGTTGAAAAAGGAAAGAACAACCTGAGAATAATCATATTAAAGTTAGAGAATATAAGAGGGGAACTAGGATAGGGAATAGTCAGATAGAGATTAGACCAATTAAGTAGAAATATTTAGGAGAAGAAGTTTGGTAAAATAGAAAGCGTTGGGATGAAGGAACACTTCTTTCCCAGACCATTTATTCAATAAGCATTTTGTGAGTGCCCACTATGTGTCCAACATCATACCAAGTGCAGGATTACTGTTCTCCAGAGCTTCACAATCTAATAGAAGAGACAGACCTGTACACAAATGACAGACATGTGACAAGCACTGTTACGAAGAATGGTATCCTGGCTTCTGTAAGAAAGCTCTAGACTAAACCCTCACAACTGTCTGATCTACCACCAATCATGGGGACGGTGCAGGACCAGGCGGCATTTTGTTCCATTGTGCATGGGGTCACCATGAGTAGGGGGCTGACTCATCAGCAGCTAGAAACAACAGTCTAGACCCTACCTGGGGAAGGAGCGTTGAGAATGTGTTTCTAGGTTTCCTAGAAGAGCTGAGATCTGAACCAACTGTTGGAAAGTGAATTGGAGAAGAATACCAGGCAGAGAACACATTTGCAAAGGCTGGAGACAAGACAGAACAAAGCATTTCAGGAAGCTGCCAGCATTTCTTGGTTGCTAACCAAAAGAGTAGGGAGCCCCGGTGGCGCAGTGGTTAAGTGCTTGGCTGCTAACCTAAAAGTCTGTGGTTTGAGCCTGCTTGCTGCTCCGCAGGAGAAAGATGTGGCAGTCTGCTTCTGTAAAGATTTACAGGCTTGGAAACCCTGTGGCGGGCAATTCTACTCGATTCTAGGGTCACTATGAGTCAGAATCGATTCAATGGCAATGGGTTTGTTTTTTTGGTTTAACCAAAAGTTTGGAAGTTTGATTCTACCCAGAGGTACCTCTGAAGAAATGCGGAAGAATGACAAGCTGCCAGCCGTTGAAAACCCTACAGAGTACAGTTCTACTCTGACACACGTGGTGTTGTGTAACAGTGGGGCTGCAGAGGCGTCTGACCTACTCTAACTTTGCAGAGGGGAGAGAATCAATATCAGCATCAACAGCCCAAGGCTGATTCCTATAGGGCTGAGGTCAAACATGCCTCCACCCTCCAACCTTTTACCAGTTCTGACACCAGCCGTCCCTCCCACAGCACTCTGCTTTTCTGCTGTGTTCAGTAATTCCTTGCAATGGCCACACAGAACTCACAGACCATATTCACCGTTAGGGGGTTTATTAGGGAAGTAACAGTTTACAATTCAGGATACAGTTCTTAGATTGGGACAGCCTCTTCTCAGCCATGCCTGCAGGTAGGCTTCTCTCTGGCCCTCGGCCCCGCGGCCCAGCCTCTGCCCTACTCGGGCAAATGTTACAAAGCTCTTTAGCTCCTCCAGTAAGTGCTCCGAGGTACCCCACTCTGCAGTAAGCCTCGGTCTGAAGACGCTCAACTCTCTTGCTCAGTGGGTCAGCAAACCTAGCTCCACCGACAAGTGCCCAGAGGCACCCTACTCTGCCAGCAAGCCTCCTGCCCGAAGGTGCTCAGCTTTCTTTCTCTGTGGATGATCGGGAAGCTCACTATGCTGTTTCCTGCCGGTCTCCTGGTTCTGCTGCTTCAGCTGCCACTGTTTCTCTACCACTGCTTCTCAGTCTTGCTGTCTCTGGTGTTACAGCTCTCTCTCTCTCTGTCTCCTGGGTCTAGGAGGGTCTCAGTGCAGGGATCCCAGGTCCAAAAGACATGCTTCACTCCCATTTCTTCTTTTTGGTGGTAATCAGGTCCCCCCTTTCCACCTCTGGGATGGCTCATTTTAAGCCTAGTGGAGTGGCAAAACTGGCCGATCTGCTCCTTAGGGTTCCATACAACTTATTTGCGTGGTCCCACCCCCACAAGCATGCCATGCACCTTATTTGTATTATTAGCAAGCTGTCCAATCCCCTTGGTGGGCCGCAAACACCTTTTTTGCATAGTCACACCCAGTCATTTGGTGGGAGTTACAAGACCATGGCTAGAAAGGCCATATAAAAGCAATACATCCCAGCACAGGTTGCCATGAGTTGGAGTTGATTTGATGGCAACTGGTGGTAGTGGTGTCAGCTTTTCAGCATGATTGAAACCCTGGGTTTCAAGAGAGGGACTGTCAGAAGAGATGTTGCTGAAACTAGGTCCAAATTTTGCAGGCTTTGTATGCCATACTAAGGAGTTCAAATATAATTCTACAGAAGATGGGGAATTTTGAAGGACTTTAAGCAAGGGAGTGACATAGCTACATTTGGATTTTAGGAAGGTAACTCTAGCAGAGTGTGAAAAGAATTGGGTTGGAAGAGAGGCTGGAGACCCTTTCAGGGGCTTCTGAAATGAGGTAAAAGTGCTGACGGCTTGAAGTAAGACCACAGTGGCAATAAGAAACGGTGACGAGAAGACTTTGGGGTATTTAGGAACTTATACCACTTAACATCATATGTTGTTGCTGTTGGGTGCCGTCCAGTCAATTTTGACTCAAAGGGACCCCATAGCACTTCCCCCTTGAGTTTTCTAGGATGTAATCTACCGCCAACCTTTCTGTTAGCAGCCAAGCGCGCTTAACCATTGCACCACCGGAACTCCTTGAATGTCACACAGCGCTGTAATTTACCCGTTCGCGGGTCTGTCAGTGGGCACAGACAAGTAGTGTCTGGATGGCTGGGACTTTCGCATTCATTTTTGTATCCTCAGCATCTACTCAGCGCCAGACAGAATCGCCCTTGGTGAAGGTTGGCAGAATGAATTCGGAAATGAAATACGAGGGGGGGGCGGCAGCGTGGAGGAGATCGGAGAGGAATGTGCCTAGGACAGTGCCAAGAGACGGAAGGTGAAATGCAGGAGGGCAGAAGTCCATGCGGGAGGGGGAGGAAGAAGAATCTCAAAAGCTATTCCCCACCTCTCCCACCGGCGCCCAGTCCCTCGTCGTCCTGAGTCTCAGGTGATACAACCTGCGTCCGGCTTTTCCGCCGCTCGCAGGCGGCTTCACCCCCTTGACTCTCTGTGGATAAAAGCCCTCCGATTCTAGGCCACGCCCCCTCGTCGACCCCGGCCGCGCCGCCCCGCCCTTCCCTCTACCAACCCTTGGAGAACCGCCTCCATCCTGCTAAGTCCCGCCCCCCGGGGGGGGGGGCGCCCTCCGAGCCACGTGCTCCACCGGCCCCGCCCCCTCCCGGGAGGGCGCGCGGCCGATCCCGCCCCCGCCCGCCCGGCCTGGCCTTCGCGCGGCCCTCGCCAGGGGGCGCAGCGCAGCCCGCCGGCCGCCTGCCCTGGTGTCTGTCGCACACACCCACTCCGCCCCGCGCGCCCGCAGTTCCTAGCCGACGTCTCCTTCGCTCCGAGCCCGCCGGGCTGCGCCGGCTCCGGCTCCCGGAGGGGCCGGGGGAGGGTTCCCGATGGCGGCGGCGGGGTCCAGGAGGCCAACCGTGTAAGCGGGCGGGCGTCATGGAGGCGGAGCAGAGGCCGGCGGCGGGGGCCGGCGACGGGGCGACCCCTGGGCTGGAGGCAGCGCCTCCCACTGCCCCGGCGCCTGCGACCGTGGCCTCCGGTCCGACCCCCGGGTCGGGACCCGAGCCCAAGAGGAGGCGGCTCAGGACGTTGCTGCAGCCCACGGTCAACAAGTTCTCCCTTCGCGTGTTCGGCAGCCACAAAGCAGTGGAAATCGAGCAGGAGCGAGTCAAGTCAGCGGGGGCCTGGATCATCCACCCCTACAGCGACTTCCGGTACTGGGGGCCAGGCGGGGAGGGCGGGGGACACAGACCCCACCCCGCGGGCTGCGACGAGGGGGCTGGCTCCTCTCCACCCTCCACGGTCACTTCATTTCCGGCCCAGGGGTCCCAGGGTGTTTCAAGGGGGTCACCTCCCCCCACCTAACCTGGGAATTCCTAGGTTGGGGATCCCCGGCCGGAGGTCCTTGGTGACTTCTCCGACTGGGGGCACCGGAAGGGGCATGCAGACGTCACTGATCTCCGGGGACCTGGATTTACCGTTTCAGGAACCGGGACTCCACTCTGACCTCAGGGACTGCCAGGGTTAGGAACCCCTACCTCCTCCAGCCCTGCTTGCTGGGGAGCAGGGGTATTCTGTCATATCCCACGGCTCGGGGTCAGCTGGAGGGAAAAGCCGAGCTTCGCTGTCTCGCATCCCCAGCACCTGCCTAGTTTAGCGGTGCAGGCTACCAGGAAAATTAGGGACGCTGGGGAGGAGGGAGGTCCAGCACTGTCCCTGGTGCTGAAGATAGGGGAGAGGGGCGGGCCCGGGACTTAGAGCGATTGAGGCTGCAGTGAAGGGGCCCGGCCACCGCCCAGGTGACTCCTTGAGAGAAGACGGGGTGGGGGTGGGGCCATTTCATGGACCCATCAGGCTGTACCTCTGCATCCAGGTCGCTAGGGGAGGAGAGCAGCCCTGTCCTTGGGAAAATGAAGGGCAGCTTTTGGATGGGGCAGGGTGAGGAAGGAGCAGGAAGATGAGGTGTGACTCAGGAGCCTGAAAGCACATCTGGGGGACTTAGACATCATCTTGAATTCACAGACATACACACTCCCTAAGTCTTCCTCCTTTTCCCATTGTTCCGTCCACTCCTTTCTTTACTGCCTCATTCCCATCCCTCCAAGGCACCTTATCTAGTCTCTTGTGGGCATCCCTTGCCTCCCCTGCTTCACCCTCAGATGTATCCCCAGAAGCCACGTATCCCCCTTATGATGGTGCTTCTTCTCTGTCCTCTCTACTGCATCACCCGCTGGGCTTGTGACTGCCTGTGAGTCAGGCTGTGAAGATCCTCTATGGTTAGGTGAACCCTCTTTCCCTCGCCTCTCCCAGCGCACAGTCCAGAATTTCCCCTCAGTGGTCCACGAGGGAGAGGAAGAAGGGGTCAAGAACTTGTTGCTTCAGTGTGCACAGTCTGAGAGGCTTCCCGGAAGCCTGGAGAGAAAAGCCTGGATTGCGGACCACCAAGCCCCTTTCAGGGGCTGAAAGGATTGATTTTGCAGTCAGAGTCAGAGGAGCTGGGTTCTGGGTTGACTAGGCGTTTCCTGGAAATTAAACCACTACAGGTAATTGAGACCCTGAGATTATCCAGTGATTTTCTCCGAATGAGGGCTTCACCCAGCTCCCTCCTTCCCTCTTCTTTCCACAGCTGCCGCCACAGCAGTGTGGCTCCCCCTGCGCAGGTCCTTGCCTGGGCTCAGCCAGAGTCCCACTGCGAACAGGGAGGGGGCGGGAGGAGAGGAAAAGGCGTGCAGAGCGTCAAGCCTTGCTGCCTGGGCTCTCCTATGGAGCCTGTCTGCATGTACAGCCCTGTCTGAGGGGGGAGGAATAGCCTTGAAAAGCTCAGTTCAGATGTGAGGCAGGACAGATCTTTGGGACACATATGGGCAGATCCTGGCAGAGAAATAGAAGCCAGAGGTCCAACTGTGTTGGGGAGGAGGGACGGGGTGGTGAAGGCTAGGGAGGGTGTGAGGGCCTAGGTTAGGAGTGGGCAGAGAGCTGGCGATGGGAGAGCAGCACCCTTTTTGAGACAGGATAAAGAGCGGTGAGTCATAACACCAACTAGTCCTTTTACAGCTGTCACATCCTTTGTCTCCGTGGGTATTTGTTTCAACAACCCTGTGAGAGAAACACAGGGTAGTTTATCTGTTTTTAACTTTAAAAATATTTAATAATGGTCATATGTATCATATATATATAGTAGCGGCATACTGTATACATGTATATATGTATGTATATAGCTAAAGGAATTGTTATAAAGCAAACCTCCCACGTAACAGATATCTAGGTCAAGAGATACTCCATTGCCAGCTCCCCAGAAACCCCCCTCTTGCTCTTACCTTCCTTTCCCACCCACCGTTCTGAAGTTCCTAGTACTCATTTCCTTGCTTTTCTCTGTAGTGTTACCACTTTTGTATGAACCCCTAAACAAAGTGGTTTAGCTTTGCCTGTGTTTAAGCTTTGTGCACATCTAGTGTGTATCATTTCGTGTCTTGCTTCTTTTCCTCAACATTGAATTTGTAGGACCGATCCATGCTGCCGCACGTAGCTGTAGCTGGGGGAGTTCACTGTTGTAGAGTATTCCCTGGCGGGAATATACCTCAGTGTAATTTATCCATTTCCCTACTGATGAACATTTATGAGTTTCCAGATTTAATGCTGCTCTAAGCATTCCTGTGTACGTCTCCCGGAGCACATGTTTCCCTTTTGTGGGTATATACTTAGGAATGGAATTGCTGGGTTGCGGGGGAATGCAAATGCTTAACTTTACTACACTACAGAATGCCAAACTGTTTTCCCACTAAATGGTCCCTATGGAGCCCTGAGGCACAGCGGTTAAGAGCTACAGCGAGCTAAGGCTGCTAACCGAAAGGTTGGCAGTTCAAATCCAGCAGCCACCCCTTGGAAACCCTATGGGGCAGTTCTACTTTGTCCTATAGGGTTGCTGTGAGTCAGAATCGACTGACAGCAACAGATTTGTTTGTTTGTTTTGGTTGGTGGTCCCAATTCACACTCCCACCCGTGGTAAATGCTCATTCCATTCTTCTGCCTTGTTGCCCGCTTTTGGCCGCCAGGCTCTTTACCTGCTATCCGTCCAGCGGCTGGTGAAGTCTCATCGTGGCCTTAGTCCCCATCCCACCTCCACCTTAGGTTTTACTGGGACCTGATCATGCTGCTGCTGATGGTGGGGAACCTCATCGTGCTGCCCGTGGGCATCACGTTCTTCAAGGAGGAGAACTCCCCACCCTGGATCGTTTTCAACGTCCTTTCTGACACCTTCTTCCTGCTGGACCTGGTGCTCAACTTCCGCACGGGCATAGTGGTGGAAGAGGGCGCCGAGATCCTGCTGGCACCGCGGGCCATCCGCACACGCTACCTGCGCACCTGGTTCCTGGTTGACCTCATCTCCTCCATCCCTGTGGATTACATCTTCCTGGTGGTGGAGCTGGAGCCGCGACTGGACGCCGAGGTCTACAAGACAGCGCGGGCCCTGCGCATCGTGCGCTTCACCAAGATCCTCAGCTTGCTGCGGCTGCTCCGCCTCTCCCGCCTCATCCGTTACATCCATCAGTGGGAGGAGGTGGGGCGGGGAGGTGGGCAGGGGGGCTCGCAGACTCCAGGATGGCGCTATGGGCGGGGCTTCTGGTGGCTTCAAGGGGTAGGATAGGTGGGTGGGGCTTCAGTGGGTGGGCTGTCTCCAAAGTTGGTGGTGGCGGGGAAGCAAGGGCAGAATGAGGGTTCAGGGGATGAGCCTCCGGTGGGATGGTGGTGCAGGAGGGTGGAGCACAGCTGCTGGACAAGACCTTGAGGGCTGGCTGGACGCTGGGGAGGAAGATGTGGAGAGAGGGAGCTAGGAATTGCAGGGGGTGGAAGAAGTTAAGCTTTAGCTTCAGGCGGAGTTTACTGGTTCAGAGCGTGAGCTCTCTAGTCTTGCTGACCGTGGTCAGATCCCAATGTTGTTATTTACTGCGTTGAGACTCAGTTTCTCCTTCTGTAAAATGGGAATGTTAAAAATATACTTTTCTCTGAGAAGGTTGTGAGGATTAGGAGTTAATAGGTATAAACCACTTAGAAGAGTGCCTGGCATGTTGTAAGTTCTCGTAAATTAGCCGTTATTATTATTGGAAGGGAAGAGGGCCGCTGGCTTTCATCCCCACCACACATACCCAGTGGCTATTGCGTTATGAAATGCTCTCCTCTTTCCAGGCTCGGTCTGGGCAGTTGTGACCTGGGTTTGAGTCTCTGCCATGACACTTACAATGTGATCCTGGACACGCCTCAGTTTTCCTGTCTATAAAATGGTAGTAGTAACAACCAAAAGGTTGGCCGCTCGAACCCACCTAGTGAGAGAAAGACCTGGCGATCTGCTTCCATAGAGATGACAGCCTAGAAAACCCTATGGGGCAGTTCTGCTCTGTCAGATGTGGTTGCTATGAGTCTGAATGGACTTGCCGGCACCTAACGGCAATAAGGATAGTAACACAAGCCAGCGTGTATTAGCTATGCGTGTGTGCTGTGAAGTGCTACACAGGTGAATAATAGCCACTTTTTTTTTTTTAATTCATGGGCCCGGGGCTAGGGGGAAGTTCAGAGAGAATTTGCAAGGCTGGGAATGGAGGAGGACCAGCAGGGAGGGATTCTTGTCCACAGCGGGCCTCTCCTCCGCCCCCTCAGATCTTTCACATGACCTATGACCTGGCCAGCGCAGTGGTTCGCATCTTCAACCTCATCGGGATGATGCTGCTGCTGTGTCACTGGGACGGCTGCCTGCAGTTCCTGGTCCCCATGCTGCAGGACTTCCCTCCCGACTGCTGGGTCTCCATCAACCGCATGGTGGTGAGAAATCCCCGTACTCTGCCTCTCGGGGCCTTCTGCGGGCGCCCCCGGGGACGAGAGGCAGGAGATGATTGAGAGGTGACCTAGAGAGAAGACAGGGGGGAGGGAGTGGGGGGAGGGAGGGGAGGGGGAAAGACCCTGAGGAAGTGTTTGTGTATTGTAGGAAGCAGGCAAGGAGCAAGCTAAAGCAGAAACTGAGGTTCCCCCTAAAATACAAAAGAGGCCTCCCTCTGCCTCGGGGTCCCTAAAATAAACGCAAGTGCTAGACGAGGGCAGGAAGAAGGGCTGAAGGAGAAAGGGGCAGCAGGAAGAGAAACGAGGCCCTGAGAAGCCCATGCCCAGCTGTGCAATACGCTCTGCCCTCAGAACCACTCGTGGGGCCGCCAGTATTCCCACGCCCTGTTCAAGGCCATGAGCCACATGCTCTGCATTGGCTATGGGCAGCAGGCACCCGTGGGCATGCCAGACGTCTGGCTCACCATGCTCAGCATGATCGTGGGCGCCACTTGCTACGCCATGTTCATCGGCCACGCCACGGCTCTCATCCAATCCCTTGACTCCTCCAGGCGCCAGTACCAGGAGAAGGTCAGCAGGGGCAGAAGGAGGAAGGGGTGGGCATGGAGGGGTGCTGGGCACCGGGAAACTCCACTTGATACCCATTCTGATGCTCCCCTGTTGGTCTCTGTGTCCTTCCCTGTGCTGTGTCCCCTTCTCCCATGTCCCTGTGTATATCTTTTCCTTGTTTGCACTTACGCTTGGCATGCCCCTACCCTTGGACCCCTCCCCTGCCCATGTCTGGGCTCTCTTGTGACCGTGCTCTGTGTCATCCCTGTATCCAACATTATCTGTGTCTTTCTACGGGCCTGTGCAATCTTGTCTGACTCCATGCTTCACCCTCTGGGTTTGGCCTGCGTCTGTGACTCACCTGCACACCCCCGCCCCGTTCTGACCCCTGCCTCGGCCTCCGTGTCCCTTTGCCTGCCGGCAATGGGCGGCCTCCCCAGTATAAGCAGGTGGAGCAGTACATGGCCTTCCACAAGCTGCCGGCAGACACACGGCAGCGCATCCATGAGTACTATGAGCACCGCTACCAAGGCAAGATGTTCGACGAGGAAAGCATCCTAGGGGAGCTGAGCGAGCCTCTTCGGGAGGTGGGCCAGGCTGGGCCCTGAGGCGGAGGCTCTTCCAAGAGTTGGGCTTCTGGGGATGCTGCCTGGGGGGAGAGGCTAGGGACTGGGGCCTGCAGACAACCCCCCCAGGAAGCCAGGTCTCCGGGGAGCTTTTAGGGGTTAAGGGACTTTCACCAGGGTGTTACGGGGGTGACGTATGCATGGGGAGGGATCGAAGGGACCTCTATGGGGGGTGGGTAGGTTCCTGCCAAGGGCTCATGGGAGAACTCTAAAGGCAGGAGTTTAGAGATGGCCCCAGGCCCCCTCAAGTGGCTTCATCATTTGGCAGATCATGACCCCAGGGGTGGGGTTTTTAGGACAGATGAGCTCAGTGGGGGCACCTCAGGCAGGGGGCACAGCCTGCCTGACAGGCCCCTTCCCTGCCCAGGAGATCATTAACTTCACCTGCCGGGGCCTGGTGGCCCACATGCCGCTGTTCACCCACGCCGACCCCAGCTTCGTCACGGCGGTGCTTACCAAACTGCGCTTTGAGGTCTTCCAGCCGGGGGACCTCGTGGTGCGTGAGGGCTCCGTGGGCAGGAAGATGTACTTCATCCAGCACGGGCTGCTCAGTGTGCTGGCGCGTGGCGCCCGGGACACCCGCCTCACTGACGGATCCTACTTTGGGGGTCAGCAGGACTCGGGGGGTGGGGGGTCAGGAGCAGAGGATGGGGGCTGCTGCTGCCCTGGATCAGGGTCCTCGCCTGGCTATGCTGCAGAATCACAGTGTCCCAGCCCCTCCCCAGGCCACGCAGTCAGAATCCTTGGGCCTGGGGCCTGGAGCTCCGTCTTTTCTAAAAGCTTCTCAGGAGATTCCAGTGCACAGCCAGGTTGAAAATTCCTGGGCAGAGGGCCTTTTAGAACTCTTAAAGAGTGGAATTGGAGGATCCGAGGAGATGAGGGGGAGACAGGAACAGAACAGAGCTATCCCAGGGCCTTGAGCTTCAGGGCTCCCTTCACTGCTGCCCTGGTGGCGTGAGTCAGGGACCATACCACCAGCCAGCTGCCACGCAAAGTGACTTGAGGTTCCTAGATCCTCTCAGTTCCCAAGCCACACTCCACCCTCCAGCATCCCCATCGCTTTGTGCTTTGCCCTTTGGGACTTCTTTTCTCTTTTGGGGTTGTCCTTGGTGTTGCCTCAGATCTGCCTGGTGGTGGGAAGGGAGTCCACAGAGAGATTTGCACCAGGTCCATCCCTTGAGATAGAGCAGTAGGGGGTGGTCAAGTGGGGTCCAGTAGCCGGGGACGGAGAGAGTGAGAAGGACAGGAAGCTGTAATCCAGAGGGAAGCAGGGAGCATAAAGACTTACTTGTGGAGGTCTGGAGAGAGACGAAGACCCTCACGGTGGTGCAGCAGGAGGAAGCTTGGAGCATTTAGAGGCCCCAGAGGTGGCTGGGTGATCATTAGTTTCCCCCAAGTCTCGGAAGGAGCCTAAGGAAGCTGGGTCAGCAGCTGCAGGCCTGGTGAAGGGGGTTCTGGGGAAAGGGGTTCTGAAGGCCTCCCCGCAACTCCTGCAGAGATCTGCCTGCTGACCCGCGGCCGGCGCACGGCCAGCGTGCGGGCTGACACCTACTGCCGCCTCTACTCGCTCAGCGTGGACCACTTCAACGCTGTGCTGGAGGAGTTCCCCATGATGCGCCGGGCCTTCGAGACCGTGGCCGTGGACCGGCTGCGCCGCATCGGTGAGGCTGCCTGTCCCAGCCATTCGGGGCCCAGGCTGTGCCCTCACCCCATCTCCTTAGCAAGGGGCCCCCAGAGTCCTCAGGTCCAGGCCCTAGTGTTCCAGCATTGCATCCCAACCCATCCCTGTCCTAGCAAATGCCCCAACAGGCTTTGCAACACTGGGGTGCACCGTCCTTATCCCTTAGTGTCTCCTACCCTTGGAGATCACACCCCAAGTCCCCATCCCCTGAACACTCCCTCCCCTGAGTACTGGTCCCCGACCCTCACCCTCTCTGATACCTTCATCCCTGAGCTCTTTCTCCAACCCCCGTCTCCCAGTCTCCATCCCCTAACCCCTACCTCCTGAGCCCTACCCCACCGACTCCCATCGTCAGTCCCAGCCCCAGTGTTCCCACTTCACCCCTACACACATTCGCTAATCTCCGTGCGCTCGATGCTCCTCCCTGACCCTCAAACCCATCCTTGACTCCGTCCCTCCACTCTCATACTCTGATATGTCCCCTCTATCTCTGGATTCCTTCCCCATCCATAACTTCTCCCTCCCTGCTCAACTTCCAGGCAAGAAGAATTCCCTTCTGCAGCGGAAGCGCTCCGAGCCCAGCCCGGGTAGCAGCGGGGGCATCGTGGAGCAGCACCTGGTGGAACACGACAGGGACATGGCTCGGGGTGTTCGAGGCCTGGCCCCGGGCACGGGGGCTCGGCTCAGTGGAAAGCCGGTGCTGTGGGAGCCACTGGTGCATGCGCCCCTGCAGGCAGCCGCTGTGACCTCCAACGTAGCCATTGCCCTGACCCACCAGCGGGGCCCTCTGCCCCTCTCCCCTGACTCTCCAGCCACCCTCCTGGCCCGCTCTGCTCGCCGCTCAGCAGGCTCCCCAGCCTCCCCCCTTGTGCCTGTCCGAGCTGCCCCTCTGCTGGTCCGGGGGCCATGGGCATCCACCTCCCGCCTGCCTGCCCCTCCTGCCCGAACCCTCCATGCCAGCCTGTCCCGGGCGGGGCGTTCCCAGGTCTCCCTGCTGGGCCCCCCCCCAGGAGGAGGTGGACGGCGGCTAGGACCTCGGGGCCGTCCACTCTCAGCTTCCCAACCCTCTCTGCCTCAGCGGGCAGCCGGGGATGGCTCTCCTGGCCGGAAGGGCTCAGGAAGTGAGCGCCTGCCCCCCTCAGGGCTGCTGGCCAAGCCTCCAGGGACAGCCCAGCCCCCCAGGCCACCAATGCCTGAGCCAGCTGCCCCACGGGGTCCCCAGCTCTCTGCCAACATGTGAAACCCTTGGGCACAGCCGGCCTTAGCTCTCAGGGTGCAGGAGTGTGTGCCTGGGGGCAGATGCCTCTTGGAGAAGGGGACCTAGGGGAACGTCTCTGTTTACTACCAAGACGATGGTCTCTGTGTCCTCAGCTCAGGCCCCCTGCAGCCTGACATCCTCCTAATCTACTTGCCCATTCATCCCGTGGACTGAGTGCCTGCCACGTTCCAGGCCCTGTGCCAGGCTCTGTATGTCTCCACTGCCAAGTAGAATTGCCTCCATGCTCTCTGCCGAGGGCATTCCCCTGGCCATGGTCCTGCCAGGTGCAGTTCTGGGCCCATGATCCCACCTTTACTAAGCACAAGTACCTGCCACCATCATCACTGCCAAGTAGCTAGATGTCTCTGTGTTTCCAATGTGGGCCTCGCCCTGCCTATGACCCTGCAGGTTCTACCTAGCGCAGGTATCTTCCTCTCCCTCTGATAGCCTGCACTACCAACGACCTGTTCCCCTATCGCTGTCAAGAACCAGTGTCTCAGATTGCCAGCTTGGGCATCCACCTTGGCCGTCTCACTGCCGTCTGTGGACCCCCCGCCCCATCTATGCCCTCTGAGTGGGAGCACACACATCTCTTGCCACGTTCCCTGCAGTCTCTGTCTTTGTAGTAGAACTGTCTTTTTGTAAACCGAGAGTCACCTCCTCCCTCTACCCCCAGCCCCCTGAAGCTAGGGGATGATTGGCATGTCTTTATTTAGTGTGCCAGCCTAGATCCCCCCAGGTGGGGGCCGGTGGCTGAATCCTTAGATGACATTTTTTTTCTTCTTTCTTTCCATCCGTATTTATTTATTTATTTGATCATCTTGTTTATTTGATCATTTAGTAATTTATTTATTCATTAGCTAATGTTATTATTACTTCATTTTATCCACCCATTCCTTCATCCGTCCCTCCCCTCCCCTCCCGGCAGGGAGACAGGGGGAGGCAGGGCGCCCTGCCAGCTCTTGTGGGCCTTGTCTGACTCTATCACAGCGATACTTGGGCTCTCTCCCTGTTGAGGCAGGGGCAGGAAGGGCCACCCGAGAAGGGGAGGAGGACCATTTTTACTTTTAGGGTTGTTTTTTTATTTCACTGAGTTCACCGTTGGCACAGGAGTAAGGGGAGGGCCCGCGGTATCCAAGCCTGGGGAGGAGCAGGCCAGCCAGCCCCTCTGCCTTCTCAGGGACAAGAGAAACTTCGCCGGCACCCCTTCTGTCCCGTCCTACGCCACAGCGTTGAAAACTCTGGGGCCAGGACCCTGTCATCTAAATCTTCCTTCCTTCAGGGTGGGGGGTTCTGGGTGTGTAGGAGAAGTTTTATAATTGCTTCCAAACAGCTTTAAAAAGACAATGGAGACACTCATCTCGTCTCCTGGTTTGTGTGTGGGAACGAGGTGGACATGAAGGGATTTCTGGGTGCAGGAAGGGACAGCAGCGCATTTGGCCCAGCAAGGCGTGAGGTGGGCAGGAAGGCAGCCTGGAGGTTGTGAAGACGGTGATGAGATCAGCCAGCCAGGCTCTCGGGTCTCCCCAGTACCCATCACCCCCCCCCCACACACCCCGCAGGCCACCTTAGCTTCCCCAAAAGGGTGGTACTTTGATGTCACTGTTAGTCACAGTGAAAGAGAAGCACTGCCCTGGCCTGAGGCCATCAGGAGGAGGTGGCAGTCTCCTCAGGAGGTGCCCAGATTGTCATGAGAACACACTGCATGGATGTGAAGTGTTTCTAAAATAGTGGTTTTGTGGAGAATGAGGACATTAACTGCTCTGATCCCCCCTCCCCTGCCCCGGGGATGGGAGGACCGGGGGACAGAATTAATTGGCCAAGCTGGGATTAAAGGCCCAGAGTGTCTTAGGGCCCCCAGATGAGAGGACTGGATGCCGGGAATGTACAATTGGTGCTGCCGGCTGGGCGGTGCTTAACTGAACGCAGACTGTCAGGG
Source organism: Trichechus manatus latirostris (assembly GCF_000243295.1). Lineage (NCBI taxonomy): Eukaryota > Metazoa > Chordata > Mammalia > Sirenia > Trichechidae > Trichechus > Trichechus manatus. The sequence continues at coordinate 1,775,474 of NW_004444149.1, read as the reverse complement.
CCTGAGTGACATGGAGAGGGGGAAGGGGCTCCTGGGAATGGCGCTAGATGGCAGACGGGGCCTCGGATGGGAACTTTGGGAAGGCTGGGGGTAGAGAAGGCTCACTTGGACGTGGGGTGGAGGACACCGGGTGGAAGGGGCGGGTTCAGGGATGGTCGAGTCAGAGATGGGAGGGGCATCTCAGGATATGCTCAGCACCCGCATGATGTTGGTATAGCCAGAGCCAGGCCGCCAGCCCGTCACCACAATCACCAGGTCCCCAACATGGAGGAAGCCACGGAGCTTTCCTGGGGAAGGAAAGACAACAGTCAGCAGGGTGGGACTCAGGCCAGCCCTTGATGAGGAGCAGCATTCACCCCTGAGGGGCCACCCTTTAGGGAAGATGGGGCCTGGGCCACACTGTATAATGTGTGCCACAGGTGGCACCACAGAGACCGTGATCACAGGTGTCCGTGAGGTGGGATGGAATGTGTTGTTGCTAATAGTCTCCTAGCCACCTGTGTTGCTTTGCTGATAGGAAAAAAAAACCATTGCTGTGGAGTCGATTCCAACTCTTAGCGACCCTATCGGGCAGACTAGAACTGCCCCATGGGGTCTCCACGGAGCGGCCGGTGGATTTGAGCTGCCGACCTTTTGGTTAGCAGCCTGAGCTCCTAACCACTGCGCCACCAAGGCTCCATGCTGATAGTAAGGGGCGGGGAATGAGTCCATGTCACTTCTAAGTTAAATTTGTTTTAGCTGCAGCTGCTGGGAACTGGACCCCCTTTCTCCTCTTGTCTCTCGCTGCTTAAGTCATGCCTGGCTCTGGCCACCTGGTGCAGGCAGCAGCTGGCTGAGTTCTTTAGGGGTGGCCCTGTCCTGTCCCCTTCTGCCCACTCCCCTCAGCATGTCCTTCCTTTGGAGGCCAACATACCTGTGGGTCTCAGTGAACCTCACAGGACTGTGGCGGGGGGTGCTGGGAAGGGGTACCTGATACAAAGATCAGAGGGAGGTGGGGAGGAAGATCTATACAACTCACCAATTTCTATGCCAAATTGGACCCGGCGATCCACATCGTCTGCCCAGATGGTCTCTGGAGGTTCACGGTAGAGCAAGGGGAAGACTCCCCGGTATAGGTGGGCCTGGCGGGCAGCCTGGGCAGAACGTGTGACAGCAATGACTGCAGCCCGAGGTCGGTACCGAGAAAGAAGCTGGGCTGAGCTGGAGGAGGTAGAGAAGATCAGCCCAGAACAGTGAAGGGTGCTGAACCAGCAGATAAGAGTCTGGTTTCTAGTTCCAGGTATCACCAACAAGCTGTGTGACCCTGGCTAAGTTATCATACTTCTCTGGGCCTTGGTTTTCTCATCTGTAAAGTAGGCATAAGAATACCTGCCCTCAGGGTCTAGGAGGTGTAAGAGGAAACCACCACCCTAAGGGGTAAGGGAGTCCCTGGCTGGTGCATATGGTTAACACACACCACTGCTAACAGAAATGTTGGCCGTTCAAATCCACCCAGAGGTGCCTCAAAAGAAAGTCCTGGCCATCTACTTCCAAAAAATCAGAAAAATTATTGAAAACCCCATGGAGCACAGTTCTACTCTTACACTCAGAAGGTCTCTGTGACTCGGAATTACTCAATGGCAGCTGGTTAAGGGTGAAAGCTAAATGGAAGACATTTGCGTGTCAACAAGAAAAAAAGCAATGAGTAGGACAGATAAGAGACCAAAGTCAAGACAAAGTGTAGAATAATCTGCCCTAATATAACCCAGAGATAAGCAGAGGCAAGGAGCTGGGGACTTATACATGCAGATCCTTCCGGAGAACAGCACATCTAATTAATTCTTCACTCACTTCAGTGGTAATTTCTACATCAGAATTTAGAGGAAACGTCCCCCAAGACAAAGTTCTGATTAACCAAAATTAACTGTCTGGGATATTTGAAGAACAGGAATCCAGAAGAATTCCTTGGAATTCTGTAGCCAGGCAGGAGAACACATTTGAAAAATCCTAAAATAATTTCAGAGAAAAAATTATGTAAAATTCCATGGGCAAAGAGTTGGAAAAAGAAGACAATTCAAGAGCAAATTAAGGTTCTAAAAAAATAAAATTGATTGTAGTAATATAACCAGAAATAATACTTAATGGTTTTTGGATTATGAAAACATGTCTGCATTAAAAACAATTTGGAAAATATGAAAAGTTGTAAAAATGAAATTAAAACCACTCATAATTCCACTACTTATTAAAAAAAAAAAAGAATACCTGCCCTTTCTATCGCTCAAGGAAGATCTGGGAATCCAATGAGATAATGAGAGACCTTTCTGAGAAACATAAAACCCTTCTGAGAATGTACATTTATACAGTGTTTAATTTATAAAATAACATACATGTTGTTGATAGCTGCCATCAAGTCAGCCCCAGGCACAACAGAGTGAAATCCTTTGCCATCCCCATGATTGGTTGGCGATTAGACCGTTGCGATCCATAGAGTTTTCATTGGCTGATTTTCAGGAATAGATAGCCAGGCCTTTCTTCCTAGTTCGTCTCAGTTTGGAAGCCCCACTGAAACATGCTCAGTATCAGAGCAACATGCAGGTCTCCACTGACAGACAGGTGGGGGCTGTGCATGAGGTGCACCGGCTGGGAATCGAACCTAGGTCTCCCACATGGAAGGCGAGAATTCTGCCGTTGAGCCATCACTCCCGACACACACATTACCTCAAGTTCATCCTCACAGCCCCACGAGGAACCCTTCACTAGCTCCATCATAGACGTGAGGAAACGGAGGCTTATAGAGCCTGGGTGACCCACCCAAGTTCTCCGAGTTAATACATTTCAGAGCAAAGACTTGAACTTAGATCTTGTGGGTTCAACATCTCTGCCTTATAAGGTTTTGTGGACTAAATGTAAAGGAATTGCCTCTGAGTCCCAGGAGACCAAATGGCCCCCAAGTCAATGCACCCACTGTTGCCACTTTCCTCCTCCAGACTGCTGGAGCTCGCTGGCACCGGCGCTCCTGGTGAGCACCCAGATCTGCCTGTCTTGGCCTCCACCTCTCACGGTTACCTCTCCTCTTGCCCGAGAAGACACTCTTCGTCCCGAAGAGCAGACAAAATCCAGGCCGGTGGCCCACCCCAGCCCCCGACCCAAAGCCCAGTTGGGACATTCCCAGTGTCCCCCTCACCGGCCGCTCGTGGTGAGTACGATGATAGCGGCCGCACAGCACTTGAAGGAAGCCTCCACCCCACCAATGGCGATGACCTCAGCGGGGTCACGGCTCAGCGGCGCTGCCCGGCGCAGCTCCTCAAACAGCTGCCGGTGGTAGACTGCAGCCTCCGCCTCCCGGGCGATCTGCAGACACCAGGGGGTCAGGGGGGCCGGGCACTGGGGCCCAGAAGGGGTTTGGTTCCCTGGCCCATTTGCCCGGCCTTCTGAGCTCCTACCGCGTGCTGCATCTTTACGGCCTCCACGGGAAAGCTGCCCTTGGCAGTCTCCCCCGACAGCATGATGCAGTCGGCCCCATCCAGTACAGCGTTGGCCACGTCGCTCGTCTCTGCCCGTGTTGGCCGGGGCTTAGTGATCATGCTCTCCAGCATCTGGGGACACCTTGGATGTCAGCTATCGGAGTCACAGTCCCATCCAGGGCCCTGCCCAAGTTACCCCTCTGACACGCACACTCAGCATGTCCCTGAAAGCCAGGGTCACAGACACCAACTGTGTGATCCTGACAGTTCAGGTTCCTCATCTGAAAATGGGGGTCACATGATCCCTTCCTATAGTCATTGCTTTTGTAGCAAAACATGCTACAGACCTAAGTAAGACGTGGGCCCTCCTGACAGGGAACAGGGAACTCTCCTTACAGGAGAGTCCCTGATGGAGCAGGAGAAAGGTGGGGTGCAGGACTCAAATTCTAGTAAAAAGACCAGACTTAATGGTCTGACTGAGACTGGAGGAGCCCCAGAAAGCATGACCCCCAGACTCTCTGTCAACGCAGAACTAGAACAATTCCCAAGGCCAACTCTTCAGACAAAGATTGGACTGGACTATGGGACATAAAATGATACTCGTGAAGAGTGCGCTTCTTAGCTCAAGTAGATACATGAGACTAAATGGGCAGCTGCTGTCCGGAGGTGAGATGGGAAGGCAGAGAGGGTCAGGAGCTGGTTGAATGGACACGGGAAATCAGAGGTGGAAAGGAGGAGTGTGCTGTCACAGTATAGGGAGAGCAATTAGGGTCACAAAACAACGTATATATAAATTTTTGTATGAGAGACTGACTTAAATTGTAAACTTTCACTTAAACTACAACAATAGTAATAATAAAAAAGACGTGGGCCTTCTCCCTCAGGTGTCCCCAGAGCCCACAGAGGGCCCCAGTCCTCAGGGCTCACTCCAGACCTGTGTGGCACAGACCACCGGCTTGCCGACCAAGTTACAGCGCCCGATCATCATCTTCTGAGCCAGGAAGACCTTCTCAGCTGGGATCTCGATGCCCAGGTCACCTCGGGCCACCATGATGCCGTCGCTCACCTCCAGGATTTCATCAAACCTGGGCGATTGGGGGAGTCAGGAGACACCAGGGAGAGGCAGGCGGGAGAAGGGGGCTGGTGATGGTGTTAGAGGGCCTGATGGGAAAGTTAAAGACCAAGCCTCACTTCTGCACGCCTTCGTGGTTCTCGATTTTGCTGATAATCTTGATGCCCTTCCCCTCTGGCCCCAGAGCAGCCCGGACAGCCGTCACGTCACTGGCCTTCCGGACAAAGGAGGCAAAGACGATGTCCACGCCATGCTCCACCCCGAAGCGCAGGTCCCGGATGTCTTGATCAGACAGTCCAGGCAGGTCCACCTGGACGCCCGGCAAGTTCACGCCCTTTCGGCTGCCCAGGACGCCGCCGTCCTCCACTTCGGTCACCAGCCCCTCTGGGCCTGTGGGCATAGGGAGAGCCAGCTCGGTCAGTGTGTGGCCAGGGCATAGTCACGGCAGAGGGGACATCGGGCTTGGACCCCTACAAGAGCGGGAACCATGTCCTGTCCGTCTGTCCGTCCCTGGCCTGGGACTTGTACCGAATAGAATCGGGTGGACGTTTCCGGAAGAAGCCACTAACCCACCAGTCCAGCCCCAAACCAGGGTGAGCACTGGGGTCTGCTGCTGGGGGCTCCGGGGGCCGCTGTGGAGGAGGCGTGGCCAGGGGAAGGCGTGGTCTGTCTAAAGGCTGAATGGAGGAGCCCCCACCCCCCACCCGAGGGAAAAGCGTGCACCCAGCTTCTGGGGGTGGTCAGGGCGGGGGGCCGTCCGCACCGATTTTCTTGACCACAAGGGAGATGAAGCCGTCGTCAATGTAGATGCGGCCCCCCACTGGCACGACCCGGACGACATTGGGGTAGTCCAGCCACACGGTGTTCTCGTCCCCCTGCGTCCGGAATGCCGGGTCCACGGTCACCAGCACCTGGGAGCCCTTCGATAGCTCCACCTCCGAATCTAGGCCCTAGAGGGGGGCCAGAGGGAACGTGAGTTCTGCCCTCAGGCTGTTGGGGACCCTTGTCCTGGCTCCAGCCAATGGACACCCCTAATAGCCTCCCCCACTCTCGTCCCCTTTTCCGCCCCTCCCAGTATCTCTCTCCCGCTCACTACCCACGCCCCCCTCTCCGTCTTCTTCCTTCCCCGCCCCCTGACCTCCAGGATCCGCCGCGCCCCCTGGGTCTTCTGGCCCTGTCCCCAGCCTGGTCCCCCCACT